>NC_092270.1:22784939-22952439 GCF_036320965.1 Panulirus ornatus
TTTTACTTTTCCAGAGAAGGAAGAGTTGGGTAGGCCAAGTGAGGCTCAATAATCTGTTCTTGACACTACCTAGCTGATGTGGGAAATGGCAAATATGTATATATATAAATATATTTATATATATTGTGTGTGTGTATGGGTGGATGGGCCATTCTTCGTCTGTTTCCTGATGCTACCTCGTTGATGTGGGAAACCGATTATGTATAATTTTTATATATATATATATATATATATATATATATATATATATATATATATATTGGAAAGGATCACAATTTTGCGCGTGATCAAGATATTCCTGAGTCCACGGGGAAAGTGAAGCACGATAAGTTCCCAAGTGCATTTTTGTGTAATAATCACATCATCAGGGGAGACACAAGAGAGAAATATAAGTCATTCAATATACAATGAAGAGATGTAGCTAGGATGCCGTTTGGGAAACTTACGATTGTCTTGGACAATCGCATGGTTACCAAGTGGCGTCCTGGCTGTGTCCCTGTGTTGTATATCAACTGACTTATATTTTTCTTGTGTCTTCCCTAATTATGTGACTTTTACACGAAAGTGCACTTAGGAACTTATTGTGTTTCATTTTCCCTGTGGACTCTTAGGAATACTTCCCACATATTCCGTGTGTGTCGTAAAAGGTGACTAAAAGGGGAGGGAGCAGGGGTTGGAAATCCTCCCTTCCTGTTTTTTACTTTTCCAAAAGAAGGAACAGATAAGGGGGTCAAGTGAGGATTTTTCCTCGTAAGCTCAGTCCTCTATTCTTAACACTACCTTGCAAATGCGGGAAATGGCAAATGCTTTTGAAATTTTATATATATATATATATATATATATATATATATATATATATATATATATATATATATATATATATATATCCCCATGCTATTTGCCATATCCCGCATTAGTGATGTAGCGTTAAGAACAGAGGACGGAGCCTTTGAGGGAAATCCTCACTTGGTCCCCTCCTCTGTTCCTTCTTTTGGAAAATGAAAAATATATATATGGTTGCGAGGCATGGGCTATAGATAGAGTTGTGCGGAGGAGGGTGGATGTGGTGGAAATGAGACATTTGAGGACAATATGTGGTGTGGGGTGGTTTGATTGAGTAAGTAATGAAAGGGTAAGAGAGATGTGTGGTAATAAAAAGAGTGGTTGAGAGAGCAGAAGAGGGTGTTTTGAAATGGTTTTGTCACATGGAGAGAATGAGTGAGGAAAGATCGACAAAGAGGATATATGTCAGAGGTGGAGGGAATGAGAAGTGGGAGACCAGATTGGACGTGGAAAGATGGAGTGAAAAAGATTTTGAGTGATGAGGGCCTAAACATGCTGGAGGGTGAAAGGCGTGCATGGAATAGAGTGAATTGGAACGATGTGGTATACCAGGGTTGCCGTGCCGTCAATGGATTGAACCAGGGCATGTGAAGCGTCTGGGATAAACCATGGAAAGTTGTGTGGGGCCTGGATGTGGAAAGGGAGCTGTGGTTTCAGTGCATTATACATGACAGCTAGAGACTGAGTGTGAATGAATGTGGCCTTTGTTGTCTTTTTCTAGTGCTACATCATGCACATGTGGGGAGAGGGGGTTGTCATTTCATATGTGGTGGGGTGGCAATGGGAATGAATATGGGCAGACTATGAATTATGTACATGTGTATATATGTATATATGAGTGTATGTATATATATATATATATATATGTATGTATACGTTGAGATGTATAGTTATGTATATGTGCATGTGTGGACGTGTATGTATATACATGTGTATGGGGGTGGGTTGGGCCATTTCTTTCGTCTGTTTCCTTGCGCTACCTTGCAAACGTGGGAGACAGCGACAAAGCAAAATAAAAAAATATAATATATATATATATATATATATATATCTGCTGTCTGGTTGTAACCCTTGTAAGGGAGAGTGATTAAGGAGGGTCAGGTGGTACAGGTTGACCAGGGTAGCTGGGTGTGTCATGTACAATTTTTTTGTTTTTGATTTTGTCAGTTCTCATGATTATTTGGTTTATGATAATGTGGGCTTTAAAATTGCCCAGGGACAACTTGGTTCTTAGTATTATGCAAGGCATGTAGATATATTTATGTGGGTCAGACCGGTAAGACTGTCACGGAGGGGTGTTATTGTTATCGACATTCAGTACATAGGGATGACCACAAAAATGCAATCGCTAAACATTGTCATGAAAATTACCTCCCCATAGATCTTGAAAATCCCATTGTTTTGTAGCTCTATGCTGATTATGCCATACGTCACGTCATTGAATGTCGTCATTGCTAATACTAAGAACTCTAATTTGTCCCCGGGCAATTTTAAAGCCCAAATGAGCACTAACCAAATAATTATGAGAGAATTGACAAAACACGAAAATATAAAATAAGTTCATGACACACCCAGCTACCCATGTCAACCCCCATCACCTGACCCTCCTTAATCACTCAACCTTACAAGGGTTACAACCAGACATACCAGATGGTGCTTGGCATAGAAAGTTTGGTGTATGGTAGTGCAAGAAAACAGCTGAAGAATGGCCCACCCACCCACACACATATATGTACATAAACGCCCATACATGCACATATACGTACATACATATTTTTACGTATACATATATATATATACATACATACACAGACGTACAAATATACACATGTACACATTCATATTTGCTGCCTTCAGTCTATTCCCTTTGCCACACAGGAAACAACCCCCCCCCCCCCCCTTTTTCCAGCAAGGTAGTGCCAGGAAAAGACAAAAAGGCCACATTCGTTGCCACTCAGTCTCTAGCTGTCCTGTGCACTGCCCCAAAGCCACAGCTCCCTTTCCATATCCAGGCCCCACAGACCTTTCCATGGTTTACCCCAGAGGCTTCATATGCCCTAGTTCAATCCTTTGACAGCACTTTGACCCCAGTATACCACATTGTTCCAATTCATTCTATTCCTTGCTCGCCTTTCACCCTCCTGCATGTTCAGGCCCCAATAGCCCAAATTCTTTTTCACTCCATCCTTCCACCTCCCATTTGGGCTCCTGCTTCTCCTTGTTCCCTCCACCTCTGACACATATATCCCCTTAGTCAATCTTTCCTCACTCATTCTCTCCATATGACCAAACCATTTCAACACACCCTTTTCTGCTCTCTAAACCACACTCTTTTTATTGTCACACATCCCTCTTACCCTTTCATTACTTAATCAACCGCATATTGTCCTCAAACACTTCATTTCCAACACATCCACCCTCCTCCACACAGCTTATGCCTCGCAACCATATAACATTATTGGAAGCATTATTCCTTCAAACATGCCCATTTTTGCTCCGAGATAACATTCTCGCCTTTTACACATTCTTCAACACACTTCAACACTCCCAGAACCGTCGCCCCCTCCCCCTTCCTGTGACTCACTTCCTCTTCCATGGTTCCATCCGCTGCTAAGTCCATTCCTTGATATCTAAAACGCTTCACTTTGTCCAGTTTTCTATGTTCAAAGTTACCTCCCAATTAACTTGCCCCTCAAACCTACTGATCCTGATAACCTTGCTCTTATTCGCATTTGCTCCTTTCTCCTTTCACACACTTACCAAACTCAGCCACCAGCTTCTGCAGTTTCTCACCTGAATCAGCCACCAGTGCTGTATCATCAGCGAACAACAACTGACTCACTTCCCAAGCCCTCTCATCAACAACAGACTGCATACTTGCCCCTCTCTCTTCATGGGCTGCCCATGGTCTAGTGCATAGGATCAAATCCTGTTTGTAGTAGTCTTTCCACAGTCAGCACAACTGTTCATCCACCCTTAAATAGGTGGTTGATGTAATGGGTACGTCTCTTTCCACACATTCTTCATTGCTTCCAGAATCTTCACACCCTCACCCACCCTATGACTGGCCTCTGCTTCCATGTTCCAAGTTCATTCCCAGGTATCTGCTTCACTACCTCCAATTTTTTTCCATTCAAATTTGTACCCCAACAAGCCTGTGTGTCAACTCTGCTAGACCTTGCTTTTTATTCACATTTATTCTCAACCTCCTCCCTTTTACACACACTTCTAAGCTCAATCACAAAGTTCTACAATTTCATACTCAAGTCTTCTACCAGTGCTGTATCATCAGGAGACAACTGACTCTTCCCAAGGCCTCTTATGCCTTGCAGACTGCATAAACGTGCCTTCAAGACTCTCTCATTCGCCACTTCATCCATATACAACTTAAACAATCGTGGTAACATCACATACCCTTTAACATACTTATCCCTCTGTCGTCCCCCATGCATCTATACAATAGCACTACATTCACAGTCATAATCCATACATATGAAAATTGTAATTGGTCAACAACACAGTCACCCCTTCTTAATATATTCAATAGCAATACCATACACTTCAGCCACCTTGCTATATTTCATTCTAGGTAAGGCTTTCACCACCACTTCTCTTTTCATGAAACCATTCTTCCTGGTTTCTCACCTCGTGTACTACACCTACCCAAACATCCTACATCTGCCACCCTTTCGCCAAACCTATTCAACAATCCTTCAAAGCACTTTGTCCGTCTCCTCCTCACTTCATCACTGTGTGTTACCACTTACTTTTTTGCCCTGTTCACCAGTGTTCCTATTTGTACTTGTGTTCTTACTTGCATATTATTACCTTTCAAAATATTTTATTCTCCCTTAAGTTTACTGTACTCACTCACCCCAACTCTCATTTTCTTTTTTTCAACCCCTACACTTTCCTCTTGACCTCCTGCTTTGTTTTATACATCATCCAATCATTTGCACTCTACGTATAAGTACCACCCAAGTGCCTCACTTATATCTTTTAGAAGCATTTTTACTTCCTCCTCCTGCCACTCACTACCCTTTTTGATTTGCCCTCCTCCCACCCTTTGTATGCCACATGCATCTCACACACATGCCAGCACTGCTTCCTTCAATACCTCCCATTCCTCACCTGCTCAGTTATCTTCATTTATAGCCACCATTTACCATTTTACTCTTAATTCCTCAAGAATTTCTTCACACAAGTCACTTTTCCAAGCTCACTTTCACCACTCTCTTCTGTGGTGATGTTTCTATTTTTCCAAAAACCTTGACAAATCTTCACCCTTGCCTCCACATGATGGTGAAGACTTCCTACAAGCTGCCCCTTTCAGCATATTCACATCAAGAAATCCTTTTTTTATGTGCTTGTCAGTTATGTAATCCAGTAATGCCTGCAGACCATTTTTCCTGTTTATGTTTGTATTCTTGTGCATGTCCCTCTTTTTAAACCAAGTACTCCCAGTCTCCAGTCCTTTTTCAAGAAACACCTTCGAGCTGTTTACCAGTTCCTTTCACAATACTGAATGTCCCATCCCCCATAATTATACCTTCAACTGCCACATCACTCACCTTCACAGTCAAACCACCCATCACTAATGCCCTGTCTCATGCATCAAAACTGCTCACACACACACACACACTCATCTGCTTCTAAAATACTTGCCTCATGATGTTTCTTTCATGGCCAGGTGCATAAGCATTAATAATCACCCATCTCTCACCATTCACTCTCATTTTAGAAGTTATTTCCTTACATTCTTACACACTTGTATGTATTTCAAATATATAAGACAAAGGAAGACGGTAAGAGAAGGAATTGGACCATTATGAAATGTACATGACACACTTAGGTAAGAGAAGGAAGTGGACCATTACGAAATGTACATGACGCACTTAGGTAAGAGAAGGAATTGGACCATTACGAGATGTACATGACACACTTGACCCATGATGACTAAGAAATGGTTATCATACTAAATTACTCTCTTAATTCTGTATTCACAGTTGAAGAAACATCTCAAATACCATAACCATGAAAATGTTTTGCATTCACAATTGAAGAAACATCTCAAATACCACAACCAAAGAAAATTTTTCAAGGATCTGATGAAGAAGAGTTTAAGGTTAGAGAAATAAATAGCTCCAAAGTATTTAAATACCGGGACCAATTAAATCGTAACAAGTCCAATGGCCCGAATAAGTTAGCTCCAAGATCTTTAAAGGAGGTCAGGAAACAGCTGATATACCCCATAACATATTCAACAAAGCCATATCAGATGGTCAGGTGCCAACTGACTGGAGACTACCAGTGTTACTCCTGTATATAAAAAAAGGAGACAAAAAGTGTGCCTTGAACTACTGCTCAATTAGCCTTATGTCAGTGTTAGGTAAAATTATGGGAAAATATGGGAAAAAATATGAGATGAAATTGTCACATTTCTAGAACACAAACTTATATTGGACAGCCAACATGGTTAACTCTGGAAGATCCTGTCTGACAAATTTGCCAGAATTTTTTTATGTTTATCAGAATTGGGACGAAAAATTGCTGTCTGGTGTAGTATATTTAGATCTCCAAAAGGCTTTTGATAAAGTACCTCACAAGAGACTTTTATTTAAACTCGCAGCACATGGACATGGTGAAGAACTTTGTACATGGATCGAAGACTGGCTTACTGAAAGAAAGCAGCATGTAGTATTAAACAGCGAAGCCTCGTAGGCTAGATGTAACAAGTGGTGTGCCACGGTGGTTGGTCCTAGACCCAATTCTTTTCATAAAACACATTGATGACCAAGAACACTCGTATCTAAGATCTCCAAATTTGCTGACAATACTAAACTGGGAGGTAGAGATGTAAACAGGTGGGACTGTGAAATGATTCAGAGAGACTTTAACTTACTAGCAGAGTGGTCAGACAGATGGCAAATGAAGTTAAATGAACAAGTGTAAAGTTATGCACTTTGGAGATGAATGTACGTTAGACTACAAACTTTGGAAACTATATCTAAAGTAAGTGAATAAAAGGACGTGGAGTTTTCATTAGCAACAGTTTGAAATACACTAAACATTGTCAAGCAGGAAGTAAAAAAAGGCAACCAAATGTTAGGTTTCATAGCCAGGAACATAGATTACAAGACACCAGAAATTATTCTTACACTTTATAACTCTGTTGAGACCACACCTTGAATCCTTGAGTCCAGTTTTCGTCCCCAAACTATAAAAAAAAAAAAAAAAAGATAGGAAAATTAGAGCAAGTAAGACGTGCGACAAACTTGATCCCATCCCAGAGGCTAAAACGATTGGATCTCTTAAAAAATGTGGACTTTATGGCGACTTAATCCAAGTGTTCAAAACTCTGAACAAGTTCGATAAAGTAAACCATGAGCATATTTTTGAAATAAGAAAATATGGTTACTGGGTCTTGGAATAAAACTCAAAGCTGAAGATGTAGTACAGACATGGGAAAAAGCGTCTTTTCCTATAGGTTTGTTGAGCACTGGAATAAGTTAATGTCAGATGTAGTGAATGCTAAAACTATAAATACCTTCAAAGATTATTTAGACATATTTTGTAAATTCAGGTATACCCTGAGAAAAACTTCAAAAATAAATGTATAGACGACAGCAGTAACGGACACTAGAATGCTAATGTGCAGCAGAGGAGAGTCGGTGATAGCTTAAAAACTATTGAGCGGAATTTAATTTTTTTTTCGTTATATCTTATTTTTTTATTTTTTTTAGACAACCCAGTCATGGGCCAATCAGGCCTTCTGTTTTTTTCTTATATAAACTTCACATTTAAACACTCCTACAACTGCTTTAGGAGTAGTGCTATTGCTTACTTAGCTCTTATCCCTTGCCAAACCTTGACTTTACCCTTCAGACATTTCCAAGCCATTCTTCCCGTTTACCTTTGAGCATTGTTTCCCCCGGTGCCAGAACATAAAGGACTCTTTCCTCAAAGTTTCACCTGGTTCTCCACTCTTCTCATCTTTGTTCTAGCCACACAGATTTTGGTACCACAGCCTAATCCATCAAGGAGGACAAGCACTCTGATTGGCTCCTTTTTCTTTTCCATCTTTTGGAAAGTATTTTATATTACAATGTATAAATGCAGAATCCCTGCTCTATGGGCTCCAGCGTCTTCAGTTTTTTGCTACAGTTAGTAACAGGACAGGGTGGACTCCCTTTGAAGTTAGAAGTTCTTCAGTGAGGTTGTTCTCTGGTGATACAACTTTGCCAAAGGTGACTTTTCACTTGCAGTGTGATGACAAGCATGTAAAGTCTGACAGGAGCCCATGGAAAAGGGTCCTGGTTAACACCATGACCCAGTCTAAAAGAGGTCCATGGATGGTTACAAATAAATGTGGACACAAACACACGTATGTCATGGGGGAAGTGGTAAGCGAGGAGGATTGTATCAGCTTATATGAAGACCTGAACAGACTTGATTCTTGATGATATTCAACGCGAGCAAGGGAAAGCAATGGAGATGGGACAGAGTGAGAGATATTCAATATGAATATTAAATAGCAGGAAATAAGCTTCAGAGATGTGTGTGTGAGAAGAACTTGGGAGTCGGCAAACTGTCTTCTTGGAAAATATCGACTTAGCTTTCGAAACTATATGGATAATATGTATATCAAGCTGCTCATATCCTACATACTTGAGAATTACAGTATGCTTCACAGGATTGGTCACTACCCCCCCATAAAAGCTTGTAAAGTTCAGAGGAGGGAAACGAAGATGGTATTAGGTTTAAGAGAGCTATGTTTCAGGGAAAGGATGAAGATTTGATATTTTCCACTTCGAAGCATGGAGTGACCTGATCACAATTTGTAAGTTTTTGAAACATCAATAACTTGGACAGTGATTAGCTTGTTAGAATTTGCAGGGATAGAGCCAACATATAGCAAAAGATGAAAGTTAAAATGTTTTTTAAAAAGATCAGTTATTGTATAGGATAAGAGTAGTAGATGAATGGAATGATTGAGAGCATGGTCAATGCAGACAGCATACATAGATATTTGAAACTATGATAGAATGTCCAAGAGCTTGGGCTCCATGAGTGTAAAACTCCTTTCCCATTTGGTACAAATTGGTAATTGCACATAACTAATAGGGAAGGTCCAGAGGAAAGCAACAAAAATTGTATCAGAATTAAGATTTCTCCATTACAGGAAAAGGCTGAAAGCTTTAGATTTACCAGCTCTGTAAGAGAAAAGAGTAAGGTATGACCTGATCATAACCTTAAGTTTCAAAACTGACGTAGACAGTGAACAATTCTTCAAGAGATCTAGGGATAGAGTAACCAGAGGATATAAAATGAAATTAAGCAGAAAACTTGCTAACAAAGATGTAATGGAATACTACAGTATAGGTGTGGATGAATGGAATAGAATGACTGAGGACAAGGTTGATGTGTACAGCACACAGAAATTTAAGAATTTTTTTGATAGTTGAGATTGTTGAAGAGATGGTACCCCATTAGTATAAAACACCCTTCCCATGCAGTACAAATATGTTTTAACAAGTAGGTAATTACATTTATGTGCACATACCTACCTTATTACCTCCCTGCCCTAGGAGACCCCTCTGACCTCTATGGTGCCCCTGCAGTGCTGAGGAAGCTGGTCATATACCTTTTGAAGTAGTAAAGGCAAAGACTGTATATACCTTTTGAATTGAGGCCAGACATACTTTTCACACATTTGTTATCAGTAATAGACCCAGATTACCTTTAATTTGTATTTTTCAGAATCCAGCTGCAGAGCAGATGTCATCAAACTAAGGAAATTTTTTGAACCCTTATTTTCTTATAGTATTTCAATGGCAGAATCTTTAAGCTATACTCTGGTATTTTTTTTTTCACCTGCTGCCAGTTGAACTGGATTGAGAGATGGTTGGGGAGGTGCCCTCTGGTTTCTCTCTCTCTCTCTCTCTCTCTCTCTCTCTCTCTCTCTCTCTCTCTCTCTCTCTCTCTCTCTCTCTCTCTCTCTCTCTCTCTCCCCCCCCCCCCCCCCCCCATAGGCGTGGGCTATGGATAGAGTTGTGCGCAGGAGGGTGGATGTGCTGGAAATGAGATGTTTGAGGACAATATGTGGTGTGAGGTGGTTTGATTGAGTAAGTAATGTAAGGGTACATTTATTATTTATTTATTTACCACATTGTTCCAATTCACACTATACCTTGCCCGCCTTTCACCCTCCTGCATGTTCAGGCCCCAATCACTCAAAATCTTTTTCACTCCATCTTTCCACCTCCAATTTGGTCTCCCACTTCTCGTTCCCTCCACCTCTGACACATATATCCTCTTGGTCAATCTTTCCTCACTCATTCTCTCCATGTGCCCAAACCATTTCAAAACACCCTCTTCTGCTCTCTCAACCACACTCTTTATTTCCACACATCTCTCTTACCCTTACATTACTTACTCGATCAAACCACCTCACACCCCATATTGTCCTCAAACATCTCATTTCCAGCACATCCACCCTCCTGCGCACAACTCTATCCATAGCCCACGCCTATAGGGGGGGGGGGGAGAAAGGGAGCTGTGGTTTCGGTGCATTATTACATGACAGCTAGAGACTGAGTGTGAACTAATGGGGCCTTTGGTGTCTTTCCTAGTGCTACCTCGCACACATGAGGGGGGAGGGGGTTGTTATTCCATGTGTGGCGAGGTGGCGATGGGAACAAATAAAGGCAGACAGTATGAATTATGTACATGTGTATATATGTATATGTCTGTGTGTGTATATATATGTGTACATTGAGATGTATAGGTATGTATATTTGCGTGTGTGGACGTGTATGTATATACATGTGTATGTGGGCGGGTTGGGCCGTTCTTTCGTCTGTTTCCTTGCGCTACCTCACTAATGCGGGAGACAGCGACAAAGCAAAATAAATAAATAAATATATTACTGTATTATTGACTGGTTGGTAAGGTTATTTAATGTATGTATGACTCATGGTGAGGTGCCTGAGGATTGGCGGAATGCGTGCATAGTGCCATTGTACAAAGGCAAAGGGGATAAGAGTGAGTGCTCAAATTTCAGAGGTATAAGTTTGTTGAGTATTCCTGGTAAATTATATGGGAGGGTATTGATTGAGAGGGTGAAGGCATGTGCAGAGCATCAGATTGGGGAAGAGCAGTGTGGTTTCAGAAGTGGTAGAGGATGTGTGGATCAGGTGTTTGCTTTGAAGAATGCATGTGAGAAATACTTAGAAAAGCAAATGGATTTGTATGTAGCATTTATGGATCTGGAGAAGGCATATGGTAGAGTTGATAGAGATGCTCTGTGGAAGGTATTAAGAATATATGGTGTGGGAGGCAAGTTGTTAGAAGCAGTGAAAAGTTTTTATCAAGGATGTAAGGCATGTGTACGTATAGGAAGAGAGGAAAGTGATTGGTTCTCAGTGAATGTAGGTTTGTGGCAGGGGTGTGTGATGTCTCCATGGTTGTTTAATTTGTTTATGGATGGGGTTGTTAGGGAGGTGAATGCAAGAGTTTTGGAAAGAGGGGCAAGTATGAAGTCTGTTGTGGATGAGAGAGCTTGGGAAGTGAGTCGTTGTTTGCTGATGATACAGCGCTGGTGGCTGATTCATGTGAGAAACTGCAGAAGCTGGTGACTGAGTTTGGTAAAGTGTGTGAAGAAGAAAGTTAAGAGTAAATGTGAATAAGAGCAAGGTTATTAGGTACAGTAGGGTTGAGGGTCAAGTCAGTTGCAAGGTAAGTTTGAATGGAGAAAAACTGGAGGAAGTAAAGTGTTTTAGAGCGGATGGAACCATAGAAGTGGAAGTGAATCATAGGGTGGGGGAGGGGGCGAAAGTTCTGGGAGCGTTGAAGAATGTGTGGAAGTCGAGAACGTTATCTTGGAAAGCAAAAATGGGTATGTTTGAGGGAATAGTGGTTCCAACAATGTTATATGGTTGTGAGGCGTGGGTTATAGAGTTGTGCAGAGGAGGGTGGATGTGCTGGAAATGAGATGTTTGAGGACAATATGTGGTGTGATGCAGTTTAATCGAATAAGTAATGAAAGGGTAAGAGAGATGTTTGGCAATAAAAAGAGTGTGGTTAAGAGAGCAGAAGAGGGTGTTTTGAAATGGTTTGGTCACATGGAGAGAATGAGTGAGGAAAGATTGACCAAGAGGATATATGTGTTAGAGATGGAGGGAATAAGGAGAAGTGGGAGACCAAATTGGAGGTGGAAGGATGGAGTGAAAAAGATTTTGAGCGATCGGGGCCAGAACATACAGGAGGGTGAAAGGCATGCAAGGAATAGAGTGAATTGGAATGATGTGGTATACTGGGATGGACATGCTGTAAGTGGATTGAATCGGCATGTGAAGCGTCTGGGGTAAACCATCGTTCCAGTTGACTCTATTCCTTGCACGCCTTTCACCCTCCTGCATGTTTGGGCCCTGATTGCTCAAAATCATTTTCACGCCATCCTTCCACCTCCAACTTGTTCTCCTCCTCCTCCTCCTCGTTCCCTCCACCTCTGACATATATCTTGTTGGTCAGTCTTTCCTCTCATTCTCTCCATGTGACCAAACCATTTCAACACACCCTCTTCTGCTCTCTCAACCACACACTTTTATTACCACACATTTCTCTTACCCTTTCATTACTTAGTCAATCAAACCATCTCACACCACTTATTGTCCTCAGACATTTCATTTCCAACACATCCATCCTCCTCCACACAACCCTATCTATAGCCCATGCCTCACACCCATATAACATTGTTGGAACCACTATTCCTTCAAACATACCCATTTTGGTCCGAGATAACGTTCTCACCTTCCACACATTCTTCAATGCTCCCAGAACCTTCACCCTCTTCCCCACCCTGTGACTTGCTTCCGCTCCCATGGTTCCATACACTCCTTAATACACTCCCAGATGTCTAAAACACTTCACTTCCTCCAGTTTTTCTCCATTCAAACTTACCTCCCAATTGACTTGCCCCTCAACCCTACTGTACCTAATGAATAACCTTGCACTTATTCACATTTACTCTCAGCTTTCTTCTTGCACACACTTTACCAGACTCAGTCACCAGCTTCTGCAGTTTCTCACCTGAATCAGCCACCAGTGCTGTATCATCAGCGAACAACAACTGACTCACTTCCCAAGCCCTGTCATCCACAACAGACTGCATACTTGCCCCTCTCTCCAAAACTCTTGCATTCACCTCCCTAACAACCCCATCCATAAACAAATTTAACAACCATTGAGACCACGCACCCGTGCCACAAACCAACATTCACTGGGAAACAATCCCTTTCCTCTCTTCCAACTCATACACATGCCTTACACCTTGAACTCGTCCACATGCCTTACATCCTTCTTTAGCTAGGTACATTTGCTCTCATCCTTTCTGTATCTTGTCACGCACAGTGCTCTGAAACCATAGTCCAACAAACTTTCCCATTGTTTCCCCAACCCATTTCACCCTTCTTGTTTATATATACTTTGGTGTTCTTGGATGCCAACTACATGAATAAGGTTATGCTGTGAATAAAGTTATCGTGGCGAGGTTGCATTATCTGTCATCAGTGGATGAAAACGTTTACACACTCCCCAGAGAAGTTAACACTCCGAAGGAGCTTATCATTTCTCTGCTGCTGATTGTAATTTAACCTTCAAGGTGCAGTAGCTTCATAAAAGTGGTCTTGGATGTAATTTATGAAAGATTTGAATTTATATACTTTTATATGTTGTGCGTTATATGTAAATAGATGAATGAGTGAATGAATTATGGATTATTGTATTTAAGAAATCATTTGACTGAATGTATAGTTTAGTTATTACAGATTTGGCGGGTCATGATAAGTTAGTAGATATAAAAGAGCTAAAAATCAAGATGGGCTGGATATTTCCACAGTTTGGATAAGCACATGGTAGATGTACCACTAGATAGGGTGGGAGATGTGTGTATGCTTGGTGACTAGAGCTCGCGAGTGTGTGTGGAAGGAGAAAGTTGAGGGTGAATGTGCACAGAACAGAAGTTGAGCGGAAGGTCTTTTGGTGGGATCAGACTGTATGAATTAAAGGTAAGTTTCATTAGGGAGGACGTGGAGGAAGTTGAATGCTTTTGGTATCTAGGTGTGGAATTTGCATCATGGTACCATGTGGATGAAAGAAGTCATAAATTGGAAGCCAGGGCTAAGGTATTTGGTCCTTTGAAGAGTGTGTGGGAAGGTCTATGACTCTAGGGCAAAGATTGGTGTCTGAATATATAGTTGCCTCAGTAGCATTGTGTGGATATGAATCTTGGTCTGTAAATGCATCATAATAATGAAAAAGGGTGGAAATAATTGAGGACAATATGTTGTTTGCTGTGCCTCTATTTTGCAAGGAATGACATGACACTTAAGTGAAAGTGAGATTGTAAGTACAGTTTCATCAAAAGAGCTTTACAGGGTTTGCTGAAATGGTTTAATCACATGGAGAGGTTGAGTGAAGACTGACTGTTGTAGATCTATGTGCCAGAAGTGGAAAACTGATAGATGGATAGAATGAATAAGGCTTTGGGACATTTGGGTCTGAATATTCAAGAGGATAAGAGCCATGTATAGGATTGAATGAATTTGATTGAGGTTTGTAGGACTGAATGAATTTGAGGTAGTAAACAAGGGCTGAGGTAGTGCATTGTTATTAGGCTGAAACTGGTCACAAGAAATGGTACACAGGAATGCGAAGAAACTAAGACAACCTGACATTAGGGTCTCATGGATGCTTGTGATTGTGAAAGGGGTTAATGGCAAACCATGTGATAGTCTATGGAGCTTGCTTGTGAATGGTAGGCATTTGATTTTGATGCATTATAATTGACACTTAGGGAATGGATGAGTGCAAGTGGTGCTGTTTGTTCACTTTTTACAATACCTAACCATGGTGGGAGTAGCACCTTTGCATAGATTTTTTTTTTTTTTTTTTTTTTTTTTCTTATGTAACCCCTGGAAACTTTTATAGGACTGCAGTTTCAAGGCTGTACTCCATGCAGGAATGGTGAGCTCTTGAGGGTAAGGTGGTTCACGGGCTGCTGTATTTCTCACATCTGCTGATGATTACAGCCTTTGCGGAAGTGAATTTTCTAGCTTGCAAAATCCTTTAAAACTCGCGCGTGCGCACACACAAATATTATATATATGCATTCCTATGAGTCCACAAGGAAAATGAAACATAATAAGTTCCCAGGTGCACTTTCATGTAATAATCACATTATCAGGGGAGATACAAGAAAGAAATATAACAGTCAGTTGATATACAATGAAGAGACATAGCTAGGACGCCATTTGGTAAACAAGTGATTGTCCAAGACAGACAATGAGCATATCATATATATATAGTGTGTGTGTGTATGTAATGAATGGAGAAAAACTGGATGAAGTGAAGTGTTTTAGATATCTATTGGTGGATTTGGCAGCGGATGGAAGCGGAAGTGAATCATTGGGTGGGGGAGGGGCGAAAGTTCTAGAAGCGTTGAAAAATGTGTGGAAGTTGAGAATGTTATCTTGGAAAGCAAAGATGGGTATGTTTGAAAGAAAAGTGGTTCCAACAATGTTATATGGTTGCGAGGCATGGGCTATAGATAGAGATGTTTGAGGACAGTATGTGGTGTGAGGTGGTTTGATCGAGTAAGTGATGAAAGGGTAAGAGAGATGTGTGGTAATAAAAAGTGTGGTTGAGAGAGCAAAAGAGGGTGTTTTGAAATGGTTAGGTCACATGGAGAGAATGAGTGAGGAAAAATTGACAAAGAGGATATATGTCAGAGGTGGAGGGAATGAGGAGAAGTGGGAGACCAAATTGGAGGTGGAAAGATGGAGTGAAAAAGATTTTGAGTGATCGGGGTCCGAACATGCAGGAGGGTGAAAGGCGTGCAAGGAATAGAGTGAATTGGAATGATGTGGTATACCGGGGTCGACATGCTGTCATTGGATTGAACCAGGACGTGTGAAGCGTCTGGGGTAAACCATGGAAAGTTCTGTGGCGCCTGGATGTGGAAAGGGAGCTGTGATTTCAGTGCATTATACATGACAGGTAGAGACTGAGTGTGGAAGAATGTGGCCTTTGTCGTCTTTACCTAGTGCTACCTCGTGCACATGTGGGGGAAGGGGGTTGTTATTTCATGTGCGGCGGGGTGGCGGTGGGATAGGTATGTATATTTGCGTGTGTGGACGTGTATGTATATACATGTGTATGGGGATGGGTTGGGCCATTTCTTTCGTCTGTTTCCTTGCTCTACCTCGCAAACACGGGAGACAGCGACAATGCAAAAATATATATATATATATATATATATATATATATATATATATATGTAATTTTTTTTTTTTTTTTTTTTTGCCACTGTCTCCCGCATTTGCGAGGTAGCGCAAGGAGACAGACGAAAGAAATGGCCCAACCCACCCCCATACACATGTATATACATACGTCCACACACACAAATATACATACCTACACAGCTTTCCATGGTTTACCCCAGACGCTTCACATGCCCTGATTCAATCCACTGACAGCACGTCAACCCCGGTATACCACATCGATCCAGTTCACTCTATTCCGTGCCCTCCTTTCACCCTCCTGCATGTTCAGGCCCCGATCACACAAAATCTTTTTCACTCCATCTTTCCACCTCCAATTTGGTCTCCCACTTCTCCTCGTTCCCTCCACCTCCAACACATATATCCTCTTGGTCAATCTTTCCTCACTCATTCTCTCCATGTGCCCAAACCATTTCAAAACACCCTCTTCTGCTCTCTCAACCACGCTCTTTTTATTTCCACACATCTCTCTTACCCTTACGTTACTTACTCGATCAAACCACCTCACACCACACATTGTCCTCAAACATCTCATTTCCAGCATATATATATATATATATATATATATATATATATATATATATATATATATTATATATTTTTTTTTTTATTTTTATTTTTGCCGGTCTCCCGCGTTTGTGAGGTAGCGCAAGGAAACAGACGAAAGAAATGGCCCAACCCACCCCCATACACATGTATATACATACGTCCACACACGCAAATATACATACCTACACAGCTTTCCATGGTTTACCCCAGACGCTTCACATGCCCAGATTCAATCCACTGACAGCACGTCAACCCCGGTATGCCACATCGATCCAATTCACTCTATTCCTTGCCCGCCTTTCACCCTCCTGCATGTTCAGGCCCCGATCACTCAAAATCTTCTTCACTCCATCTTTCCACCTCCAACTTGGTCTCCCACTTCTCCTAGTTCCCTCCACCTCTGAAACATATATCCTGACACATATAGTTGTCGGTCTCCCACATTAGCGAGGTAGCGCAAGCAAACAGATGAAAGAATGGCCCAACCCACCCACATACACATATATATACATGAGCGCCCACACACACATATACATACCTATACATTTCGACGTATACATGCATATACACTTCACCAAACTCCCACTTCTCCTTGTTCCCTCCACCTTCAATTTTGTCTCCCACTTCTCCTCATTCCCTCCACCTCTGACACATATATCCTCGTTAATCTTTCCTCACTCAATTTATCCATGTGACCAAACCATTTCAATACACCTTCTGCTCTCTCATCCACTCTTACCCTTTCATTACTTATTCGATCAAACTACCTCACACCACATATTGTCCTCAAACATTCACCCTCCTCCGCATGACCCTATCTATAGCCCAAGCCTCGCAACCTTATAACATTGTTGGAACCACTATTCTGAAGCTTCATACCTACCCATTTTTGCTCCGTTATAATATTCTTGCCTCCCACACATTCTTTAATGCTTCCAGAACCTTCGCCCCCTCCCCCACCCTGTGACTCATTCCGCTTCCATAGTTCCATCCGCTGCTAAATTCACTCCCAGATATCGAAATCACTTCATTTCCAGTTTTTCTCCATTCAAACTTACCACCCAATTAACTTGTCCCTCTACCTTACTTAACCTAATAACCTTGCTCTTTTTCACATTTACTCTCAGCTTTCTTCTTTCACACACTTAACCAAACTCAGTCACCAGCTTCTGCGATTTCTCACCCGAATCAGCCACCAGCGCTGTATCATCAGCAAACAACTGACTCATTTACCAAGCCCTCTCATCCAGAACAGACTGCATACTTGCCCCTCTCCAGAACTCTTGCATTCACCTCCCTAACAACCCCATCCATAAACAAATTAAACAACCATCGAGACATCACACAACCCTGCTGCAAACCAACATTCACTGACAACCACTTTCCTCTTTTCCTACTCGTACCATGTCTTACTTCCTTGATAAAAACTTTTTACTGCTTCTAGCAACTTACCTCCCACACCATATACTCTTAATACCCTCCACAGAGCATCTCAATCAACTCCATTGTATGCCTTCTTTAGATCCATAAATGCTCCATACAAATGGGTCTGTGTTTCTAAGTGTTTCTTGCATGCATTCTTCAAAGCTAACACCTGATCCACACATCCTATACCACTTCAGAAACCAAGGGATTGAACCAGGGCATGTGAAGCGTCTGAGGTAAACCATGGAAAGTTTTGTGGAGCCTGGATTTGGAAATAGAGCTGTGGTTTCAGTGTATTATACATGACAGTTAGACTGAGTGTGAACGAATGTGGCCTTTGTTGTCTTTTCCAGCGCTACCTCGCGGTTGTCATTTCATGTGTGGCTGGGTGGCATCGAGAATGAATAAAGGCAGCACGTATGAATTGTGAACATGTGTATATATGTTTATGTCTGTATGTTTATATATGTATACATTGAAATGTATAGGTATGTATATGTGGGTGTGTTGGACCATTCTTTTGTTTGTTTCCTTGCGCTACTTCGCTAACACAGGAGACAGCGACAAAATATAATAATAATAAGAATATGTATATTATAATAATAATATGTATATTATGCTGAGAGGGGCAACTGGAGGGATGTCTGATCATTATCTTGGGGCAAAGATGAAGATTTGTAGAGGTTTTCAGAAGAGAAGAAAGAATGTTGGGGTAAAGAGAGTGGTGAGAGTAAGTCAGCTTGGAAAGGAGACTTGTATGAGGAGAGATTGAGTGCAGAATGGAAAAAGATGAGAGCAAATGATTTAAGGGGAGTGGGGGAGGAATGGGATGTATTTAGGGAAGCAGTGCTGGCTTGAGCAAAAGATGCCTGTGGCATGAGAAAGGTGGGGAGTGGGCAGATTAGAAAGGGTAGTGAGTGGTGGGATGAAGAAGTAAGATTGTTAGTGAAAGAGAAGAGAGAGGCATTTGGATGATTTTTGCAGGGAAATGACTGGGAGATGTATAAAAAAAGGAAGCAGGAGGTCAAGAGAAAGGTGCAAGAGGTGAAGAGGGCTAATGAAACTTGGAGTGAGAGAGTATCGTTAAATTTTAGGGAGAATAAAAAGATGTTTTGGAAGGAGGAAAATAAAGTGCTTAAGACAAGAGAACAGGTGGGAGCATCAGTGAAGTGGACTAATAGGGAAAGTAATAACAAGTATTGGTGAAGTGAGAAGGAGATGGGGTGAGTATTTTGAAGGTCTGTTGAATGTGTTTGATGATAGAGTGGCAGACATAGGGTGTTTTGGTTGAGGTGGTTAGCAAAGTAAGAGGGTCAGGGAGAATGGTTTGGTAAACAGAGAAGAGGTTGTGAAAGCTTTGCGGAAGATGAAAGCCGGCAAGGCGGCAGGTTTGGATGGTATTGCAGTGGAATTTATTAAAAAGGGGTTGACTGTGTTGTTGACTGGTTGGTGAGAATATTCAGTGTATGTATGGTTCAAGGTGAAGTACCTGAGGATTGGCAGAATTCATGCATAGTGCCATTGTACTAAGGCAAAAGGGATAAAGGTGAGTGTTCAAATTACAGAGGTATAAGTTTGTTGAGTATTCCTGGAATTATATTGGAGGGTATTGATGTACAATACCCCCCCTCTCCCCATGCGCATGTGAGGTAGCACTAGGAAAAGACCACAAACGCCACATTCGCTCACACTTGGTCTCTGTCATATGTAATGCATCGAAACCACAGCTCCCTTTCCATATACAGGCCCCACAGACCTTTCCTTGGTTTTCCCAAAAAGCTTCACATGCCCTGTTTCCTTCCATTGACCGCACGTCACCCCCAGTATACCACATCGTTCCAATTTACTCTATTCCTTGCACGCCTTTCACCCTCCTGTATGTTCAGGCCCTGATTACTCAAAATCTTTTTCACTCCTTCCTTCCACTTCCAGTTTGGTCTCCTGCTTCTTGTTCCCTCCACCTCTGACACACATGTCCTCTTTGTCAATCTTTCTCACTCATTTCTCCCTATGACCAGACCATTTCAACACACCCTCTTCTGCTCTCTCAACCTCACTCTTCTTATTTCCACACTTCTCTCTTACCCTTTCATTACTTTATTTATCTGATTAATGTATGATACACCCTTTTTCTGAAAAGGCTCTGGTATTATACAAGGGCTTCAGCATATCCAAGGCAGCAGTACTCTCAGTTCTTTGACAAGATTGTACAGTACTTTTTTCATCAGCTGATGATGATACAGTCTCACCTTTCATCCTTTCATTCTTAATGTAGCCTTGAGCAGTTGGAGCCTGGTAACACACACACACGCACACATGTATATATTTATTTATTTTTGCTTTGTCGCTGTCTCCCGCGTTAGCGAGGTAGCGCAAGGAAACAGACGAAAGAATGGCCCAACCCGCCCACATACACATGTATATACATACATGTCCACACACGCACAATATACATACCTATACATCTCAATGTACACATATATATACACACACAGACATATACACATATACACATGTACATAATTCATACTGTCTGCCTTTATTTGTTCCCATCGCCACCTCGCCACACATGGAATAACAACACCCTCCCCCCTCATGTGTGCGAGGTAGCGCTAGGAAAAACACCAAAGGCCCCATTCGTTCACACTCAGTCTCTACCTGTCATGTAATAATGCACCGAACCCACAGCTCCCTTTCCACGTCCAGGCCCCACACACTTTGCATGGTTTACCCCAGACGCTTCACATGCCCTGGTTCAATCCATTGACAGCACGTCGACCCCAGTATACCACATCGTTCCAATTCACTCTATTCCTTGCACGCCTTTCACCCTCCTGCATGTTCAGGCCCCGATCACTCAAAATCTTTTTCACTCCATCTTTCCACCTCCAATTTGGTCTCCCACTTCTCCTCGTTCCCTCCACCTCTGACACACATATCCTCTTGGTCAATCTTTCCCCACTCATTCTCTCCATGTGACCAAACCATTTCAAAATGCCCTCTTCTGCTCTCTCAACCACACTCTTTTTATTTCCACACATCTCTCTCACCCTTACATTACTTACTCGATCAAACCACCTCACACCACATATTGTCCTCAAACATCTCATTTCCAGCACATCCACCCTCCTGCGCACAACTCTATCTATAGCCCACGCCTCGCAACCATACAACATTGTTGGAACCACTATTCCTTCAAACATACCCATTTTTGCTTTTCGAGATAATGTTCTCGACTTCCACATATTCTTCAAGGCTCCCAGAATTTTCGCCCCCTCCCCCACCCTATGATTCACTTCCACTTCCATGGTTCCATCCGCTGCCAGATCCACTCCCAGGTATCTAAAACACTTCACTTCCTCCAGCTTTTCTCCATTCAAACTTACCTCCCAATTGACTTGACCCTCAACCCTACTGTGCCTAATAACCTTGCTCTTATTCACATTTACTCTTAACTTTCTTCTTTCACACACTTTGCCAAACTCAGTCACCAGCTTCTGCAGTTTCTTACATGAATCAGCCACCAGCGCTGTATCATCAGCGAACAACAACTGACTCACTTCCCAAGCTCTCTCATCCACAACAGACTGCATACTTGCCCCTCTTTCCAAAACTCTTGCATTCACCTCCCTAACAACCCCATCCATAAACAAATTAAACAACCATGGAGACATCACACACCCCTGCCACAAACCTACATTCACTGAGAACCAATCACTTTCCTGTCTTCCTACACGTACACATGCCTTACATCCTCGATAAAAACTTTTCACTGCTTCTAACAACTTGCCTCCCACACCATATATTCTTAATACCTTCCACAGAGCATCTCTATCAACTCTATCATATGCCTTCTCCAGATCCATAAATGCTACATACAAATCCATTTGTTTTTCTAAGTATTTCTCGCATACATTCTTCAAAGCAAACACCTGATCCACACATCCTCTACCACTTCTGAAACCACGCTGCTCTTCCCCAATCTGATGCTCTGTACATGCCTTCACCCTCTCAATTAATACCCTCCCATATAATTTACCAGGAATACTCAACAAACTTATACCTCTGTAATTATATATATATATATATATATATATATATATATATATATATATATATATATATATATATATATATATTATATACATATATATATATACACTCCATTTTCTGCATTAATGAGGTAGCATTGAGAACAGAGTACTGAGCCTTTGCAGGAAAATCCTTAGTTGGCCCCCTGCTCTGTTCCTTCTCTTCAAAATATGAAAAGGAGGGAAGGATTTCTAGCCCTTGCTCCCTCCCCTTTTAGTCCCCTTTGATGACATGCAGGGAATACATGGGAAGTACTCTTTCTCCCTTATCCCCAAGGATATATATATATATGTATATATATATATATATATATATATATATATATATATATATATATATATATATATATATGGATTTGTATGTAGCATTTATGGATCTGGAGAAAGCATATGATAGAGTTGATAGAGATGCTCTGTGGAAGGTATTAAGAATATATGGTGTGGGAGGAAAGTTGTTAGAAGCAGTGAAAAGTTTTTATCGAGGATGTAAGGCATGTGTACGTGTAGGAAGAGAGGAAAGTGATTGGTTCTCAGTGAATGTAGGTTTGTGGCAGGGGTGTGTGATGTCTCCATGGTTGTTTAATTTGTTTATGGATGGGGTTGTTAGGGAGGTAAATGCAAGAGTTTTGGAAAGAGGGGCAAGTATGAAGTCTGTTGGGGATGAGAGAGCTTGGGAAGTGAGTCAGTTGTTGTTCGCTGATGATACAGCGTTGGTGGCTGATTCATGTGAGAAACTGCAGAAGCTGGTGACTGAGTTTGGTAAAGTGTGTGGAAGAAGAAAGTTAAGAGTAAATGTGAATAAGAGCAAGGTTATTAGGTACAGTAGGGTTGAGGGTCAAGTCAATTGGGAGGTGAGTTTGAATGGAGAAAAACTGGAAGAAGTGAAGTGTTTTAGATACCTGGGAGTGGATCTGGCAGCGGATGGAACCATGAAAGCGTAAGTGGATCATAGGGTGGGGGAGGGGGCGAAAATTCTGGGGGCCTTGAAGAATGTGTGGAAGTCGAGAACATTATCTCGGAAAGCAAAAATGGGTATGTTTGAAGGAATAGTGGTTCCAACAATGTTGTATGGTTGCGAGGCGTGGGCTATGGATAGAGTTGTGCGCAGGAGGATGGATGTGCTGGAAATGAGATGTTTGAGGACAATGTGTGGTGTGAGGTGGTTTGATCGAGTGAGTAACGTAAGGGTAAGAGAGATGTGTGGAAATAAAAAGAGCGTGGTTGAGAGAGCAGAAGAGGGTGTTTTGAAGTGGTTTGGGCACATGGAGAGGATGAGTGAGGAAAGATTGACCAAGAGGATATATGTGTCGGAGGTGGAGGGAGCAAGGAGAAGAGGGAGACCAAATTGGAGGTGGAAAGATGGAGTGAAAAAGATTTTGTGTGATCGGGGCCTGAACATACAGGAGGGTGTAAGGAGGGCAAGGAATAGAGTGAATTGGAGCGATGTGGTATACAGGGGTTGACGTGCTGTCAGTGGAGTGAATCAAGGCATGTGAAACGTCTGGGGTAAACCATGGAAAGCTGTGTAGGTATGTATATTTGTGTGTGTGGACGTGTGTATGTACATGTGTATGGGGGGGGGTTGGGCCATTTCTTTCGTCTGTTTCCTTGCGCTACCTCGCAAACGCGGGAGACAGCGACAAAGTATAAAAAAAAAAAAAAAAAAAATATATATATATATATATATATATATATATATATATATATATATATATATATATATATATATTTTCATACTATTTGCCATTTCTCGCATTAGCGAGGTAGCACCAAAAACAGAGGACTGATCCTTTGAGCAAACATCCTCACTTGCCCCCTTCTCTCTTTTGGAAAATTAGAAATGAGAGCGGAGGATTTCCAGCCCCCCTGCTCCTTCCCCCATTAGTTGCCTTCTACGATATGTAGGGAATATGTGGGAAGTATTCTTTCTCCCCAAACCCCATGGATATATATATGTATTTCTTTTTTCATACATATTTGCCATTTCCCATTTTAGCAAGGTAGCATTAAGACTAGAGGACTGAGTCTTAGAGGGAATATCCTCAATTTTCCCCCTTCTCTGTTCCTTTTTTGGAAAATTAAAAAAACGATAGGGGAGGATTTCTAGCCCCCCACTCCCTCCCCTTTTAGTCGCCATTTACAACACGAGGGAATACGTGGGAAGTCTTTCTTTTTCCCCTATCTCCAAGGATAATATTTATATATATGCCTGTGGCATGAGAAAGGTGGGAGGTGGGGAGATTAGTAAGGGTAGTTAGTGGTGGGATGAAGTAAGATTGTCAGTGAAAGAGAAGAGTGAGGCATTTGGACAATTTTTGCAGGAAAATAATGCAAATGACTAGATGTATAAAAGAAAGAGGCAGGAGATCAAGAGAAGGGTGCAAGAGGTGAAAAAGAGGGCAAATGAGAGTTTGGGTGAGAAAGTATTGTTAGATTTTTGGGGGAATAAAAAGATGTTTTGGAAGGAGGTGAATAAAGTGGGTAAGACAAGAGAACAAGTGGGAACCTCAGTGAAGGGCCCTTTTCTAATGGGGAGGTAATAACAAGTAGTGGTGAAGTGAGAAGATGGAGTGAGTATTTTGAAGGTTTACTGAATGTGTTTGATGATAGAGTGGCAAGTATAGGGTGTTTTGGCCGAGATGGTGTGTGAAGTAAGAGGGTCAAGGACAATGGTTTGGTGAATAGAGAAGAGGTAGTGAAAGCTTTGTGGAAGATGGAAGCTGGCAAGGCAGTAGGTTTGGATGGTATTGCAGTGAAATTTATTACAAAAGGGGGTGACTGTGTTGTTTACTGGTTTGTAAGGATATTCACATATATGTATGGTTCATGGTGAAGTGCCTGAGGATTGGTGGAATGCATGCATTGTGCCATTGTACAAAGGCAAAGGGATAAAGATGAGTGTGGAAGGTATTAAGAATATATGGTGTGGGAGACAAGTTGCTAGAAGCAGTGAAAAGTTTTTATCGAGGATGTAAGGCATGTGTACAAGTAGGTAGAGAGGAAAGTGATTGGTTCCTAGTGAATGTTGGTTTGTGGCAGGGGTGCGTGATGTCTCCATGGTTGTTTAATTTGTTTATGGATGGGGTTGTTTGGTAGGTGAATGCAATGGTTTTGCGGAGGGGCAAGTATGCAGTCTGTTGTGGATGAGAGGGCTTGGTAAGTGAGTCAGTTGTTTGCTGATGATACAGCACTGGTGGCTGATTCATGTGAGAAACTGCAGAAGCTGGTGACAGTTTGGTAAAGTGTGTGAAAGAAGAAAGCTGAGAGAAATGTGAATAAGAGCAAGGAAATTAGGTACAGTAGGGTCAAGGGACAAGTCAATTGGGAGGTAAGTTTGAATGGAGTAAAACTGGAGGAAGTGAAATGTTTTAGATATCTGGGAGTGCATTTGGCAGTGGATGGAACCATGGAAGCTGAAGTGAGTCACAGGTTAGGGGAGGGGGCAAAGGTTCTGGGAGCGTTGAAGAATGTGTGGAAGGTGAGAACAGTATCTTGGAAAGCAAAAATGGTTATGTTTGAAGGAATAGTGGTTCCAACAATGTTATATGGTTGTGAGGCGTGGGCTATGGATAGGGTTGTGCAGAGGAGGGGGATATGTTGGAAATGAGATGTTTGAGGACAATATGTGGTGTGAGATGGTTTGATCGAGTAAGTAATGAAAGGATAAGAGATATGTGTGGTAATAGAAATAGTGTAGTTGGGAGAGCAGAAGAGGGTGTATTGAAATGGTTTGGCCACATGGAGAGAATGAGCAAGGAAAGGTTGACAGAGGATATATGTGTCAGAGGTGGAGGGAACGAGGAGAAATGGGAAACCAAATTGGAGGTGGAAGGATGGAGTGAAAGAGACTTTGAGTGATCGGGGCCTGAACAGGGTGGAAGGTGTGCAAGGAATAGATTGAATTGGAATGATGTGGTTTACCGGGGTCAACGTGTTGTCAGTGGATTGAACCAGGGCATGTGAAGCGTCTGGGGTAAACCATGAAAAGTTTTGTTGGGTCTGGATGTGGAAAGGGAGCTGTGGTTTCGGTGCATTATGCATGACAGCTAGAGACTGAGTGTGAATGAATGTGGCCTTTGTTGTCTTTTCCGAGCACTACCTAGCGTGCGTGTGCGGGGAGGGGGTGTCATTTCATGTGTGACAGGGTGGCAACGGGAATGAGTAAAGGCAGCACATATGAATAATGTACATGTGTATATATGTTTGTCTGTGTATGTATATATATGTATACATTGAAATGTATAGGTATGTATATATGTGTGTGTGGATGTGGATGTAGGTGGGTTGGGCCATTCTTTCATCTGTTTCCTTGCCCTACCTCACTTACGGAGGAGACAGTGACAGAGTATAATAGTAAATGAATGTTTGTTGAGTATTCCTGGGAAATTATATGGGGGGGGGGTATTGATTGAGAGGGTGAAGGCATTTACAGAGGATCAGAATGGGGAAGAGCAGTGTGGCTTCAGAAGTGGTAGATGATGTGTGGATCAGGTGTTTGCTTTGAAGAATGTATGTGAAATACTTAGAAAAACATTGATTTGCATGTAGCATTTATGGATCTGGAGAAGGCATATGATAAAGTTGATAAGAGATGATCTGTGGAAGGTATTAGAGTTTATGGTGTGGGAGGCAAGTTGCTGGAAGCAGTGAAAAGTTTTTATCAAGGATGTAAGGCATGTGTACGCGTAGGAAGAGAGGAAAGTGTTTGGTTCTCAGTGAATGTCAGTTTGCGGCAGGGGTGCGTGATGTCTCCCTGGTTGTTTAATTTGTTTATGCATGGGGTTGTTAGGAAGTTGAATGCATGAGTTTTGGAGAGAGGGGCAAGTACACAGTCTTTTGGGGATGAGAGAGCTTGGGAAGTGAGTCAGTTGTTGTTTGCTGATGATACTGCGCTTGTGGCTGAATCAGGTGAGAAACTGCAGAGGCTGGTGACGAGTTTGGTAAAGTGTGTGAAAGAAGAAAGCTGTGAGTAAATGTGAATAAAAGAAGGTTATTAGGTTCAGTAGGGTTGAGGGTCAAATCAATTGGGAGGTAAGTTTGAATAGAGAAAAACTGGAGGAAGTGAAGTGTTTTAGATGTCTGGGTGTGGATTTAGCAGCGGATGAAACCATAGAAGCGGAAGTGATTCACACGGTGGGGGAGGGGGCGAAGGATCTGGGAGCTTTGAAGAATGTTTGTAAGGCGAGAACTCTATCTCGGAGAGCAAAAATGGGTGTTTGAAAGAATAGTGGTTCCAACAATGTTGCGAGGCATAGGCTACAGATATGTTTGTGTGCAGGAGGGTGGATGTGTTGGAAATGAGATGTTTGAGGACAATATGTGGTGAGGTGGTTTGATCGAGTAAGTAATGAAAGAGTAAAAGAGATGTGTGGTAATGATGACATTGTGGTTGAGAGAGTAGAAGAGGGTGTATTGATATGGTTTGGTCACATGGAGAGAATGAGTGAGGAAAGATTGACAAAGGATGTATGTGTCAGATGTGGAGGGGACGAGGAGAAATGGGAGACAATTGGAGGAGGAAGGTTGGAGTGAAAAAGTTTTTGAGCGATTGGGTGAAAGGTGTGTAAGGAATAGAGTGAATTGGAAAGATTTGTTATATCAGGGTGGACTTGCTTTCAGTGGATTGAACCAGAGCATGTGAAGCGTCTGGGGTAAACCATGGAAAGTTTTGTGGCGCCTAGTTGTGGAAAAGGAGCTGTGGTTTTGGTGCATTACACATGACAGTTGGAGACTGAGCATGAATGAATGTGGCCTTTGTTGTCTTTTCCTAGCGCTACCTCGTGCAAGCTCGGCGGGAGGGGGGTGCCATTTCATGTTAGGTGGGGTTGCGACGGGTATGGATGAAAGCAGCAAGTATGAATATGTACATGTGTATATATATGTATGTATACGTTGAAATGTGTAGGTATATATGTGCATGTGTGGGCTTGCATGTATATACATGTGGGTTGGGCCATTCTTTCATCTGTTTCCTTGTGCCACCTCGCTAATGCGTGAGACCGACAAAGTAAAATAAAGATATATATATATATATATATATATATATATATATATATTTTTTTTTTTTTTTTTTTTATATATATACTTTGTCGCTGTCTCCCGCGTTTGCGAGGTAGCGCAAGGAAACAGACGAAAGAAATGGCCCAACCCACCCCCATACACATGTATATACATACGTCCACACACGCAAAATATACATACCTACACAGCTTTCCATGGTTTACCCCAGACGCTTCACATGCCCCGATTCAATCCACTGACAGCACGTCAACCCCGGTATACCACATCGCTCCAATTCACTCTATTCCTTGCCCTCCTTTCACCCTCCTGCATGTTCAGGCCCCGATCACACAAAATCTTTTTCACTCCATCTTTCCACCTCCAATTTGGTCTCCCTCTTCTCCTCGTTCCCTCCACCTCCGACACATATATCCTCTTGGTCAATCTTTCCTCACTCATTCTCTCCATGTGCCCAAACCATTTCAAAACACCCTCTTCTGCTCTCTCAACCACGCTCTTTTTATTTCCACACATCTCTCTTACCCTTACGTTACTTACTCGATCAAGCCACCTCACACCACACATTGTCCTCAAACATCTCATTTCCAGCACATCCATCCTCCTGCGCACAACTCTATCCATAGCCCACGCCTCGCAACCATACAACATTGTTGGAACCACTATTCCTTCAAACATACTCATTTTTGCTTTCCGAGATAATGTTCTCAACTTCCACACATTCTTCAAGGCTCCCAGAATTTTCGCCCCCTCCCCCACCCTATGATCCACTTCCGCTTCCATGGTTCCATCCGCTGCCAGATCCACTCCCAGATATCTAAAACACTTCACTCCCTCCAGTTTTTCTCCATTCAAACTCACCTCCCAATTGACTTGACCCTCAACCCTACTGTACCTAATAACCTTGCTCTTATTCACATTTACTCTTAACTTTCTTCTTTCACACACTTTACCAAACTCATATATATATATATATATATATATATATATATATATATATATATATAAATATATGTAAGGATGTAAGGCATGTGTATGTGTAGGAAGAGAGGAAAGTGATTGGTTCTCAGTGAATGTAGGTTTGCGGCAGGGGTGTGTGATGTCTCCATGGTTGTTTAATTTGTTTATGGGTGAGGTTGTTAGGGAGGTGAATGCAAGAGTTTTGGAAAGGGGCAAGTATGAAGTCTGTTGGGGATGAGAGAGCTTGGGAAGTGAGTCAGTTGTTGTTCGCTGATGATACAGCGCTGGTGGCTGATTCATGTGAGAAACTGCAGAAGCTGGTGACTGAGTTTGGTAAAGTGTGTGAAAGAAGAAAGTTAAGAGTAAATGTGAATAAGAGCAAGGTTATTAGGTACAGTAGGGTTGAGGGTCAAGTCAATTGGGAGGTAAGTTTGAATGGAGAAAAACTGGAGGAAGTAAAGTGTTTTAGATATCTGGGAGTGGATCTGGCAGCGGATGGAACCATGGAAGCAGAAGTGGATCATAGGGTGGGGGAGGGGGCGAAAATCCTGGGAGCCTTGAAGAATGTGTGGAAGTCGAGAACATTATCTCGGAAAGCAAAAATGAGTATGTTTGAAGGAATAGTGGTTCCAACAATGTTGTATGGTTGCGAGGCGTGGGCTATGGATAGAGTTGTGCGCAGGAGGATGGATGTGCTGGAAATGAGATGTTTGAGGACAATGTGTGGTGTGAGGTGGTTTGATTGAGTGAGTAACGTAAGGGTGAGAGAGATGTGTGGAAATAAAAAGAGCGTGGTTGAGAGAGCAGAAGAGGGTGTTTTGAAATGCTTTTGGCACAGGGAGAGAATGAGTGAGGAAAGATTGACCAAGAGGATATATGTGTCGGAGGTGGAGGGAACGAGGAGAAGTGGGAGACCAATTTGGAGGTGGAAAGATGGAGTGAAAAAGATTTTGTGTGATCGGGGCCTGAACATGCAGGAGGGTGAAAGGAGGGCAAGGAATAGAGTGAATTGGAGCGATGTGGTTTACCGGGGTTGACGTGCTGTCAGTGGATTGAATCAAGGCATGTGAAGCGTCTGGGGTAAACCATGGAATGCTGCGTAGGTATGTATATTTGCGTGTGTGGACGTATGTATATACATGTGTATGGGGGTGGGTTGGGCCATTTCTTTCGTCTGTTTCCTTGCGCTACCTCGCAAACGAGGGAGACAGCGACAAAGAAAAATATATATATATATATATATATATATATATATATATATATATATATATATATATATATATATATATATATATTATGATACATATATGCTTAATATGGTTTGAATACCTTGTAAGGAAAGACTGAATGAGAAGGATTGTTTTACAATGAAAAATAGGCGTATGTGGTTAGTTTTTACGAAAGCAATTGATGGAACTTTGAAAATTTAATTTTCAAGATGAAACAGCAATGAATTTGGAAACAATAGTTCTAGAAATGTCAGGTTAATTTTCTTAACCTAAGCAAGTCTGCAGTGTAAAGAAGCATAGTCATACCAAATTTTTGAAAATGCTAATAACTAAAGGAAGAAAGGTGCGTAAAGTTGTGGAACAAATCAGAACTGTTGCAGAAAAATGTAATTTAACGTTTAAGAATTTTTTCAGAAAGTAGAATGTAGTTTGGTCTGATACTTAGTCTATGAAGAAAGGCAATGAAAGTGGTATCATTGAACATTATGACTGGAAGTGAGGAAGATAGCAAAAGAGGTTGTGAAGATATGCATCTTGACTGGGAATGGAGATTTGAAAGGAAATTGTAAGAATGGTAAATATTCATTGAAGTACACTGATATGAGGAAATTGAAACCAGGAATTAAGATGGTAGAAAAAAGTTTTGCTATTACTGATGTAATTGTGTGACCAAAAGGGAAATTGTACTTGGATTCACTTCATGAAAAAGCAAGATAAGAAAGTTCATTGAAAGGAGAAGCATTTTCACCTTAGTAAATATTTATTTAGAAAAAGATGCACTCCATCTGATTATATGCAGTGTTTGAAGAAATCGGATTGTGCACCATGATATATTACCACATAATCTAACTGTGCAGGCTTTAGTTGGAAAGTATAATGAAAAAGTTATGAGAAAGAAGATATACTGCCTTTGGTCTTGCACAAGTTAGCCAACCAGCTGCAGAAAAGGCTCTTGAAAAACAGAAGGTAGGCGGGCAATCAGTAAATCAAGCAATAAGACCGTGTGCCAGCTTCAGCATATCCATCTAAAAGTCATCTTTATAGGAAGTCCTTGCCTACTTGTGTTAGCTTCTTGGGTTGCCAGATAAACGTTTTATTTCTTTTTGATTTTGTTTGTGAGAAGAAGACAGTGAATGGAGAGCTAAGAAGTGTCCGATAAACCAAGCTGAGTATCAATATTGCGGTTACATGAATAGCGTGGTTACAGGTCGCGGTCGCCCATTGGTGGTGGGTATGGCAGCTCATCTCGCTACTACCCTGCCTCCTCCCCCCCTCCCCCATCCAGGGAGGTCATCCGAACCTCGCGCTCTCGTGAATCGCGCAACTATAGCCCCGACCGGGCTTACTCTCGCAAGGATTACTCCAGGTAGAATGATGTGCGACAGCTTTCAAATATCACCTTGAATTGATAACTAATATGGCAAGTATTTTGTGACTGGAAAACTGCTTGACTTGAAAACAAGTGTTACAAAGTGAATATAACATAGCAAACCTAAGTGTAGGCATGAGATAGCAGTTGTAATAATAATTCTCAGAAATGTATTTGAAGCAATTCATCAAATGTACGACGGCTTATAACAACAAGGGAAACTTGCTTAGAAAATGGGAAAGTGTTATTTATTGAAACTGGTTGTGGTACTTAACTAATTTACATGGTAGAAAATTTTTCATTTTCAGGAAAGGTATTGCGTTGATTATTGTTGACATAGCTTTATCTCTTCTTTGTCTAGTTCATCTTATGGAGGACGCCGGAGCCCTGTCGATGCCCACTTCTAGAAAACATTGTGAGTGGGATCATTGCAACAGCTATGTGATGCTGAGAAAGAGAAGAGGACCTGTATAACATACCAGAAAAGCAATGACTAATGGGATTCTGATGGTTTATCTTTGTTGTAAAAGTTTTGGAAAATGCTGTGTAGTGAGTAGCACTTGGGAATATATGTTTAATAAGTCGGTTTTCACAGAACATGAGCGTAATGTTAGTCTTATTTGAAAAAAAAAATGTGGTAAAGATGAAAAGTTTTACAGCCTTTTTTTGTACACGATTTGAAAATTAAAGAAAACAGTGTAAAGAGTAATAGAAAACATCCCCCCGCTCCTGAACGCACAACCTTTATATATTAAAATTGTGTTGTACTGGATTATTAGGAATATTGTAAAAGTGTCAAGTGCAGACAAGCAAAGACTGCCAAGTTTTATAAAATAGAGAAAAATAAGTCAACAGAACCAAGGGTTTACGTGTTTCAGGTGATACAGGGCTGTTATTGGAAAGTTATATCAGCTGTGGAACTTTTCTCACCGCAGGCTTGAACCATTCTCTTGTTACATTTGGTTGGGTCACAGGGAGTGTTATTTTTAAAGGATAACTTTGGTGAGTACAAGATTTTTGAGGGCATGGACTCTGCTTTAGGACACGAGAATGGTTTAGAGGCTTTTGGATCTATTAAAAGTTTTGAATTAGCTTAACAATTTTATAGTAAGCTAGTGGTTCAGCAATCTTGCATAAGTTCTTAATGGATAAGATAAAAGTTTTAATGTGCTTCTGTAACCTGTTTGCAGTGGAAAAAGGGTGTATATGTAAAATTTAATCGTAGATGGTCTCTGTACAGCTGGAACTTTCACATCCTCAGTCACTCTTAATTTTAGTTATGAATTTAACCTTTTCCTTACTGTATCTTTATGTAGAAGATGGGAGTTCCATGCAGGTGTTGCATTCTGCATTTGAAAAAATGCAGATTGAGTTTTAAATGAGTTTGTCAAATACAGCCAGTCCACATTTAACAGAAGAGTAACTGCTACTCTTTTTTTTTTTCTTCTTTTTTTTACATATATATATATATATATATATATATATATATAGATTGATAATTGTGCCAATCTGTGGGACGCTAGAAATCTGATAAGAATGAGTGCATAAGTTGACTGGCTGCAAAGTTTAATAAGAAAAGAGACGTGTAATACTGGAAGACAGTGGTTAATATAAACAGAAATGAGCACCCGTTTCTGTATGGCATAGTATCCAAAAGTCGTCAGTTGTTCATACGAGAAAATGAGTAAAACATTGTGTAAGGATCCTGGTGTAGAAAACTCGTTAATGTATCCAGGTTTATAGTGTAACTTGCTGGAAGTTTCTACTTTGTACCCTTTGCATATTTTTTTTATGGTTGCACAGAACTCGTCACAAGCTAACAGAAAATGAAATTTCTTTTATAAAAACTTTATAGCACATTTGTGACAAGTTTTGTGTGCTCCAATGAGGGGGGTGGGGGTCAACGTTGCTAACAAACTACTGGTCAGGTTTTGACTGTTTATATTTCCAGTTTGAAAATGTACACCTTTAATAAATGGTTATGAGTCCTGATAATAGCCTTTGAAGTTAATGCTGAATTTTGTTGGTGATTCTTTTTGCTGCAAATAGGTTTAAAAAAAAATTTAATTTTGATTTTTTTCTCCAATAAAACATCAAATCCTTTTCAGAAGGGCACGACAGACAGTGATTGTAAACTTCAGTTGTTTAGATTTCTGCACGTCACTGAACCTAGCAAAGATGGCTACAACAATGATTGAGATATTTCATGGAAAAGCCCTTTGTAAATTTCAGTGTTTTTAGTTTACAAGGAAATTAAGCCAAAACAACAGCTGCACCATGAATTGTGCTTCATTCACTGTTACTCTCTCCATCATTTACAAAAACTACAGACCTGTAAGTTGACGCTGCATTTGTAAAAAGTCATTGAAAGAGTGATGAAGAACAGAATGACCCACGTGATCAGTTTTGTTTTTATATATCTTTAAGGGAAACCTAAATATATGATTTTTTTTTAAGTATTTTTGAAGCGAAAATGCAATAAGTAACCAGTGGGTTCTATTAATTTACAAATTCCACAAAAATCGTTGGTAACACTTCAAAATCGTCATTGATATGGATTTAGCAAAAGTGTATAAAGGCACTGCTGATACACCATAAATGAAAATATGGCAAAGAAGAATAAGGATTTGTCTCACGATTGTGCTAAGGCTTTCGACAAAGCAACCACTATAGGTGTTAGTAAGAAAAGTAGCAAAATGGGTAAATTAGAGTAATGTATTGCTTCTGTCATTCAAACATTTAAGTGTAGCAAATGAAAATAATGTTGGATGATGAATTGTTTAACTGGACTTCATTAAGGAACAGTATTAGCTTCAGTACTTGGTATTTTCTGACAGACAAAGATATGAAAGTTTTACAGACAGTATGCAGATGACAGGAGAGGGAATTAAATAATCAAAAGCAGCCCGTGATTATTTTGAGTGCACAATTTTGCGTGGTTTGTGACAGTTGTATTTGCTTTTGGGATGGTGGAAGACCAGGTAGGTGAGATGTAGGGTAAAATGACTGGATGAATTGTTTGTATAGATGTTGAGGAATTTGTTTTCTTGTCCAGTCTCTCTTGGCAGTTTGTGTTAATTGTTTTTTCTATTTATTGAGACTGATATGGGCAAGTGAATACCCACATCAAGGGTATTCAGTTGTATCTACGTGAAGGGCCTGAGGATTGGAGGAATGCATGCATAGTACAAAGGCAAAGGGGATAAAGGCAAGTGTTCAAACTGCAGTGGCATAAGTTTGACTGTGCATGGGAAAGGTATTGCATGGGAAGGTATTAATTGAGAGGATGAAGGCATATATATATATATATATATATATATATATATATATATATATATATATATATATTATACTTAGTCACTGTCTCCCGCGCTATCGAGGTAATGCAAGGAAGTAGACAAAAGAATGGCCCAATCCACCCACATACACTTGTATATACATAAATGCCTACACATGCACATATACATACCTATACTTTTCAAAGTATACATACATGTACATACACAGACATATATACATGTACATATCCATACTTGCTGCCTTCATCCATTACCGTCACCACTGTGCCACACTTGAAATGGCACCCTCCCCTCGCATGTGTGCGTGAGGTAGTACTAGGAAAAGACAACAAAGGCCACATTTGTTCACACTCAGTCTCTAGCTGTCATGTGTAATGCACCGAAACCACAGCTCCCTTTCCACATTCAGGCCCCGCAAAACTTTCCATGGTTTACTCCAGATGCTTTGCATGCCTTGGTTCAATCCATTGACAGCACATCAACCCCGGTATACCACATCGTTCCAATTTCCTCTGTTCCTTGCACGCCTTTCACCCTCCTATATGTTCAGGCCCCGATCGCTCAAAATCATTCACTCCATCCTTCCACCTCAAATATATATATATATATATATATATATATATATATATATATATATATATATATATTTATATATATATATATATTTTTTTTTTTTTATATACTTTGTCGCTGTCTCCCGCGTTTGCGAGGTAGCGCAAGGAAACAGACGAAAGAAATGGCCCAACCCACCCCCATACACATGTATATACATACGTCCACACACGCAAATATACATACCTACACAGCTTTCCATGGTTTACCCCAGACGCTTCACATGCCCTGATTCAATCCACTGACAGCACGTCAACCCCGGTATACCACATTGATCCAATTCACTCTATTCCTTGCCCTCCTTTCACCCTCCTTCATGTTCAGGCCCCGATCACACAAAATCTTTTTCACTCCATCTTTCCACCTCCAATTTGGTCTCCCACTTCTCCTCGTTCCCTCCACCTCCGACACATATATCCTCTTGGTCAATCTTTCCTCACTCATTCTCTCCAAGTGCCCAAACCATTTCAAAACACCCTCTTCTGCTCTCTCAACCACGCTCTTTTAATTTCCACACATCTCTCTTACCCTTACATTACTTACTCGATCAAATCACCTCACACCACACATTGTCCTCAAACATCTCATTTCCAGCACATCCATCCTCCTGCACACAACTCTATCCATAGCCCACGCCTCGCAACCATACAACATTGTTGGAACCACTATTCCTTCAAACATACCCATTTTTGCTTTCCAAGATAATGTTCTCGACTTCCACACATTCTCCAAGGCTCCCAGAATTGTTGCCCCCTCCCCTACCCTATGATCCACTTCTCCTTCCATGGTTCCATCCGCTGCCAGATCCACTCCCAGATATCTAAAACACTTTACTTCCTCCAGTTTTTCTCCATTCAAACTTACCTCTCAATTGACTTGACCCTCAACCCTACTGTACCTAATAACCTTGCTCTTATTCACATTTACTCTTAACTTTCTTTCACACACTTTACCAAACTCAGTCACCAGCTTCTGCAGTTTCTCACATGAATCAGCCACCAGCGCTGTATCATCAGCGAACAACAACTGACTCACTTCCCAAGCTCTCTCATCCCCAACAGACTTCATACTTGCCCCTCTTTCCTAAACTCTTGCATTCACCTCCCTAACAACCCCATCCATAAACAAATTAAACAACCATGGAGACATCACACACCCCTGCCGCAAACCTACATTCACTGAGAACCAATCACTTTCCTCTCTTCCTACACGTACACATGCCTTACATCCTCGATAAAAACTTTTCACTGCTTCTAACAACTTGCCTCCCACACCTTATATTCTTAATACCTTCCACAGAGCATCTCTATCAACTCTATCATATGCCTTCTCCAGATCCATAAATGCTACATACAAATCCATTTGCTTTTCTAAGTATTTCTCACATACATTCTTCAAAGCAAACACCTGATCCACACATCCTCTACCACTTCTGAAACCACACTGATCTTCCCCAATCTGATGCTCTGTACATGCCTTCACCCTCTCAATCAATACCTTCCAATATAATTTACCAGGAATACTCAACAAACTTATACCTCTGTAATGTGAGCACTCACTCATCCCCTTTGCCTTTGTACAATGGCACTATGCACGCATTCCGCCAATCCTCAGGCACCTCACCATGAGTCATACATACATTAAATAACCTTAGGTTACCAACCAGTCAATAATACAGTCACCCCCTTTTTTGATAAATTCCACTGCAATACCATCCAAACCTGCTGCCTTGCCAGCTTTCATTTTCCGCAAAGCTTTTACTACCTCTTCTCTGTTTACCAAATCATTTTCCCTAACCCTCTCACTTTGCACACCACCTCGACCAAAACACCCTATATCTGCCATATATATATAAATATATATATATCCCTGGGGATAGGGGAGAAAGAATACTTCCCACGTATTCCCTGCGTGTCGTAGAAGGCGACTAAAAGGGAAGGGAGCGGGTGGCTGGAAATCCTCCCCTCTCATTTTTTTTTAAAATTTTCCAAAAGAAGGAACAGAGAAGGGGGCCATCTGAGGATATTCCCTCAAAGGCCCAGTCCTCTGTTCTTAACGCTACCTCGCTAATGCGGGAAATGGCGAATATGAAAAAAAATATATTTTTTTTATTTTGCTTTGTCGCTGTCTCCCGCGTTTGCGAGGTAGCGCAAGGAAACAGACAAAAGAAATGGCCCAACCCACCCCCATACACATGTATATACATACACGTCCCCACAGGCAAATAGACATACCCATACATCTCATTGTACACATATATATATACACACACAGACATATACATATATACACATGCACACAATTCACACTCTGCCTTTATTCATTCCCATCGCTACCTCGCTACACATGGAATAACATCCCCCTCCCCCCTCATGTGTGCGAGGTAGCGCTAGGAAAAGAGAACAAAGGCCCCATTCGTTCACTGAATCTATAGCTGTCATGCAATAATGCCCGAAACCACAGCTCCCTTTCCACATCCAGGCCCCACAGAACTTTCCATGGTTTATCCCAGACGCTTCACATGCCCTGATTCAATCCATTGACAGCACCTACCCCGGTATACCACATCGATCCAATTCACTCTATTCCTTGCCCTCCTTTCACCCTCCTGCATGTTCAGGCCCCGATCTTTCAAAATCTTTTTCACTCCATCTTTCCACCTCCAATTTGGTCTCCCACTTCTCGTTCCCTCCACCTCCGACACATATATCCTCTTGGACAATCTTTCCTCACTCATTCTCTCCATGTGCCCAAACCATTTCAAAACACCCTCTTCTGCTCTCTCAACCACGCTCTTTTTATTTCCACACATCTCTCTTTACCCTGACATTTCTTACTCGATCAAACCACCTCACACCACATATTGTCCTCAAACATCTCATTTCCAGCACATCCACCCTCCTGTGTACAACTCTATCCATAGCCGACGTCTCACAACCATACAACATTGTTGGAACCACTATTCCTTCAAACATAGCCATTTTTGCTTTCCAAGATGATGTTCTCGACTTCCACACATTCTTCAAGGTTCCCAGGATTTTCGCCCCCTCCCCCACCCTATGATTCACTTCTGCTTCCATGGTTCCATCCGCTGCCAGATCCACTCCCAGATATCTAAAACACTTTACTTCCTCCAGTTTTTCTCCATTCAAACTTACCTCGCAATTGACTTGACCCTCAACCCTACTGTACCTAATAACCTTCCTCTTATTCACATTTACTCGTAACTTTCTTATATATATATATATATATATATATATATATATATATATATATGGTAAATTATATGGGAGGGTATTGATTGAGAGGGTGAAGGCATGTACAGAGCATCAGATTGGGGAAGAGCAGTGTGGTTTCAGGAGTGGTAGAGGATGTGTGGATCAGGTGTTTGCTTTGAAGAATGTATGTGAGAAATACTTAGAAAAGCAAATGGATTTGTATGTAGCATTTATGGATCTGGAGAAGGCATATGATAGAGTTGATAGAGATGCTCTGTGGAAGGTATTAAGAATATATCGTGTGGGAGGAAAGTTAGAAGCAGTGAAAAGTTTTTATCGAGGACGTAAGGCATGTGTACGTGTAGGAAGAGAGGAAAGTGATTGGTTCTCAGTGAATGTAGGTTTGCGGCAGGGGTGTGTGATGTCGCCATGGTTGTTTAATTTGTTTATGGATGGGGTTGTTAGGGAGGTGAATGCAAGAGTTTTGGAAAGGGGCAAGTATGAAGTCTGTTAGGGATAAGAGAGCTTGGGAAATGAGTCAGTTGTTGTTCGCTGATGATACAGCGCTGGTGGTTGATTCATGAGAAACTGCAGAAGCTGGTGACTGAGTTTGGTAAAGTGTGTGAAAGAAGAAAGTTAAGAGTAAATGTGAATAAGAGCAAGGTAATTAGGTACAGTAGGGTTGAGGGTCAAGTCAATTGGGAGGTAAGTTTGGATGGAGAAAAACTGGAGGAAGTAAAGTGTTTTAGATATCTGGGAGTTGATCTGGCAGCGGATGGAACCATGGAAGCGGAAATGGATCATAGGATGGGGGAGGGGGCGAAAATCCTGGGAGCCTTGAAGAATGTGTGGAAGTTGAGAACATTATCTCGGAAAGCAAAAATGGGTATGTTTGAAGGAATAGTGGTTCCAACAATGTTGTATGGCTGCGAGGCGTGGGCTATGGATAGAGTTGTGCGCAGGAGGATGGATGTGCTGGAAATGAGATGTTTGAGGACAATGTGTGGTGTGAGGTGGTTTGATCGAGTAAGTAACGTAAGGGTAAGAGAGATGTGTGGAAATAAAAAGAGCGTGGTTGAGAGAGCAGAAGAAGGTGTTTTGAAATGGTTTGGGCACATGGAGAGAATGAGTGAGGAAAGATTGACCAAGAGGATATATGTGTCGGAGGTGGAGGGAACGAGGAGAAGTGGGAGACCAAATTGGAGGTGGAAAGATGGAGTGAAAAAGATTTTGTGTGATCGAGGCCTGAACATGCAGGAGGGTGAAAGGAGGGCAAGGAATAGAGTGAATTGGATCGATGTGGTATACCGGGGTTGACGTGCTGTCAGTGGATTGAATCAGGGCATGTGAAGCGTCTGGGGTAAACCATGGAAAGCTGTGTAGGTATTGTATATTTGCGTGTGTGGACGTATGTATATACGTGTATAGGGGTGGGTTAGGCCATTTCTTTCGTCTGTTTCCTTGCGCTACCTCGCAAACGCGGGAGACAGCGACAAATATATATATATATATATATATATATATATATATATATATATATATATATATATATATATATATATATATATATTGGAAAGGATCGCAATTTTGCGTGTGATCAAGATAAGATATTCCTATGAGTCCACAAGAGAAATATATCAGTTGAATTACAATGAAGAAAGGTAGCTAGGACGCCATTTGGTGAACATGCGATTGTCCAAGACAGACAACAAGCATATAAACTTATTGTGTGGACAAGGTGAATTGTTTACAGATTTTATTAATAGTAAACTTATCCAACTTGTATAGACCATCACTGATATTAAGATTATAATTCTTTTTGCATTTGATAAGATTCAATGATATTTCTCATGGTACTGGAGTTAAGAGTTACTGAGATGGCATTACTCCAGTCAATACAATGATTATACTTTTTGACGTCATTGAACAAGGCATTTGATTCTTGTCCCGTTCTTATACTATATTTATGTTGCATAAGTCTAACAGAAAGATCCTTACCAGTCTCCCCAACATAAAACTTATCAATTTCTACATGGCACCTTATAGATGCACCCAGGAGAATTTTCTGGTGAGTTCCTGATTAAGATAGCAGCATGGGAAGTAAAATTATTATTAAAAGGAGAACTAAAAGATTCTTGGTGTCAATGGGAGGTTTGGGTTCAACTCTAAAATTATTTCTTTGCTAACTTAAGGGATTTGTCACTGAAAGATCTAGGATACTTTAACTTAGATCCAATAGAATATATCTCAAGCTCAATATCAATAAACTCTGGACTGCAAATATGTAATGCCCTAAAGAACATAGATTGAAATGATTTGATGAAATGATTTAACTCTGTATGTTGAGATGAGTAATGATGAATATATTAGCATACATTGGTAGGTTTTCTATATATGCTAAAATTAAAACTTGTTTCCTTGCCTAAGAATCATGCAGTCTAAAAATGGTAACACCATTATTTTCATTTTCTGCAGTAAATTAGATGAAGGTAGTAAATTGAAAAGTAAGGGGAGAAATGTTAGTAAATTTTCATTTGTTGGCCAAACACAAAGAACGTTTGCATACATACACCATATTGCATTAGAAAGCAAGATATCCTTAAACTTTTTATCAAAGAATTTCAAGTAAAGATTACTTTGTACAGGTAAAAGAGGGTTACCCATTGCCATACCAAATGGTTGAGCATAATATTCTCCATTGAATTATGTATATATAGTCATTTATACACAATTTTTTCAGTTCAATGAAAATAAACAGGTAAATGAATATCATGCAAAACATCAAATATTCTTTGTCATAAACTGGAGCTTTTGTGAACAGTAAGGAAACAAAGCTAACAAGTTTGAAATTAAAATTAACTGATATTGTTAAGCTTGTTAACTAAATCTACATCGTTCATATTTGAATTTGATATCTTACCCATTAAAGGCTTGATAAACTTCAGTACCTCAAGAAATATCATTGAATCTTCTATTACTAAAAACACAAAGAGTTATAACTTAATATTAGTGAAGGTCTATACAAATTTGGTAGCTTTATAGGTAAAATTTGTACACAATTTCCCTTCGTGTCCACATAAGTTTATGATATGCTCGTTGTCTGTCTTGGATAATCTCTTATTTACCAAGTGGCGTCCTAGCTACGTCTCTTCGTTGTATATCAGTTGACTTATATTTCTTGCATCTCCCATAATGATGTGATTATTACTCGAAAGTGCACCTGGGAACTTGTCATGTTTCATTTTCCGTGTGGACTCGTAGAAATATATATATATATATATATATATATATATATATATATATATATATATATATATATATATTGTACAAAGGCAAAGGGGATAAGAGTGAGTGCTCAAATTACAGAGGTATAAGTTTGTTGAGTATTCCTGGTAAATTATATGGGAGGATATTGATTGAGAGGGTGAAGGCATGTACAGAGCATCAGATTGGGGAAGAGCAGTGTGGTTTTAGAAGTGGTAAAGGATGTGTGGATCAGGTGTTTGCTTTGAAGAATGTATGTGAGAAATACTTAGAAAAGCAAATGGATTTGTATGTAGCATTTATGGATCTGGAGAAGGCATATGATAGAGTTGATAGAGATGCTTTGTGGAAGGTATTAAGAATATATGGTGTGGGAGGCAAATTGTTAGAAGCAGTGAAAAGTTTTTATCGAGGACGTAAGGCATGTGTACGTGTAGGAAGAGAGGAAAGTGATTGGTTCTCAGTGAATGTAGGTTTGCGGCAGGGGTGTGTGATTACTCCATGGTTGTTTAATTTGTTTATGGATGGGGTTGTTTGGGAGGTGAATGCAAGAGTTTTGGAAAGAGGGGCAAGTATGAAGTCTGTTGGGGATGAGAGAGCTTGGGAAGTGAGTCAGTTGTTGTTCGCTGATGATACAGCGTTGGTGGCTGATTCATGTGAGAAACTGCAGAAGCTGGTGACTGAGTTTGGTAAAGTGTGTGAAAGAAGAAAGTTAAGAGTAAATGTGAATAAGAGCAAGGTAATTAGGTACAGTAGGGTTGAGGGTCAAGTCAACTGGGAGGTGAGTTTGAATGGAGAAAAACTGGAGGAAGTGAAGTGTTTTAGATATCTGGGAGTGGATCTGGCAGCGGATGGAGCCATGGAAGCGGAAGTGGATCATAGGGTGGGGGAGGGGGCGACAATTCTGGGAGCCTTGAAGAATGTGTGGAAGTCGAGAACATTATCTCGGAAAGCAAAAATGGGTATGTTTGAAGGAATAGTGGTTCCAACAATGTTGTATGGTTGCGAGGCGTGGGCTATGGATAGAGTTGTGCGCAGGAGGATGGATGTGCTGGAAATGAGATGTTTGAGGACAATGTGTGGTGTGAGGTGGTTTGATCGAGTAAGTAACGTAAGGGTAAGAGAGATGTGTGGAAATAAAAAGAGCGTGGTTGAGAGAGCAGAAGAGGGTGTTTTGAAATGGTTCGGGCACATGGAGAGAATGAGTGAGGAAAGATTGACCAAGAGAATATATGTGTCGGAGGTGGAGGGAACGAGGAGAAGAGGGAGACCAAATTGGAGGTGGAAAGATGGAGTGAAAAAAATTTTGTGTGATCGGGGCCTGAACATGCAGGAGGGTGAAAGGAGGGCAAGGAATAGAGTGAATTGGAGCGATGTGGTATACCGGGGTTGACGTGCAGTCAGTGGATTGAATCAAGGCATGTGAAGCGACTGGGGTAAACCATGGAAAGCTGTGTAGGTATGTATATTTGCGTGTGTGGACGTATGTATATACATGTGTATGGGGGTGGGTTGGGCCATTTCTTTCGTCTGTTTCCTTGCGCTACCTCGCAAACGCGGGAGACAGCGACAAAGCAAAAAAAAAAAAAAAAAAAAAATATATATATATATATATATATATATATATATATATATATATATATATATATATGTGTGTGTGTGTGTGTGTGTGTGTGTGTTTGTGTGCGCGTATTTAATCACTGTTTCCCACATCAGCGAGGTAGCGCCAGGAAAAACAAAAAAGGCCACATTTGCCTACACTTTATGTAGCTGATATTTGTGATACACCGAAACCACATCTCTCTATCCAGATACAGGTCCCACTCATATATTTGTGTGTGTATGTATGGGCAGAAAGTGCAGGGCAGTCGAGTATTAGGTGCTCTGTTTCTTCTTTATGTTAGTTGTATCTTTGGTATTAAGGTTCTTAGGATATAAAGTGTAAATAGTGATGTGTGGTATCCTGAATGTAAGCAGAAGTGTGACTCGTTTTTACCTAGGGATTGTAGTTTCTGATGAGTGTATGTTCGTATGCATTGAGGTTGAGCTGGGAGGTCACTTGTTTAGTGTTTCCCAGTGTGTATGTGTTTTGTCAGTGTTCCGCTTGTTGGAGATGGGAGGGGCATTTGTGAGTAAAAGTAACTGTTGTGAGGTAGGAGTAAATTTTTTTTCTACATACAGGTTGGTGTTTAGTTATAGAGTAGTTAGGGAGGAAGGGGTCCAGTGTTGTTTTATAAAACTGAGTGCTGTTCGCATGTAGATGGGACTGTATTGGAAGTTTCTGTTTCAGTTTGAAGGTGTTGAAGTTTTTTTGTTTTTTTTAATGTCGCCAGTGATTACTTTGTGGTCTGTGACTGTCGTATTTGCTTTTGAGACGGTGGAAGACCAAGTAGGTGAGGTAGAGGGTAAAATGACTGGATGAATTGTTTGTATAGGATGTTGAGGAATTTGTTTTCGTGTCCAGTCTCTCTTGGCAGTTTGTGTTAATTGTTTTTTCTTTTTATTGAGACGATACGGGCAACTGAATACCCACATCAAGGGTATTCAGATGAATGTACGTGAAGGGCCTGAGGATTGGAGGAATGCATGCATAGTACAAAGGCAAAGGGGATAAAGGCAAGTGTTCAAACTACAGTGCCATAAGTTTATTGAGTATTCCTGGGAAGTTTTCAGAATGTGTGGATCAGGTGTATGCATTGAAGAATGTATGTGAGAAGTACTTAGAAAGACGGATGGATTTGTATGTAGCATTTACGGATCTGGAGAAGGCATATGACAGGGTTGATAGCGATGCTTTGTGGAACGTCTTGAAGAGTATATGGTGTGGGAGGTAAGTTGCTAGAAGCAGTGAAGTTTTTACCAAGAATGTAAGGCATGTGTTCGAGTAGGAAGAGAGGAAAGTGATTGGTTCCCAGTGAAGGCCGGTCTGTGGCAGGAATGTATGATGTCCACATGGTTGTTTAATGTTTATGAATGGGGTTGTTAGGGAGATAACTGCAAAATTTTTGGAGAGAGGGGTGAGTTTGCAGTCTTTTGTGAATGAGAGGGCCTGGGAAGTGAGTCAGTTGTTCGCCAATGATACAGCTCTTGTGGCTGATTTGAGTGAGAGACCAGAAGTTGGTGACTGAGTTTGGAAGTGTGTGAAAAAGTTGAGTAAATGTGAATAAGAGCAAGGTTCAGTAGGGTTGAGAGACAAGTTAATTGGGAGGTAAGCTTGAATGGAGAAAAATAAGGAAGCGTGATGTTTTAGATATCTGAGATTGGACTTGCCAGTGAGTGGCACCATGGAAGGGGAAGTAAGTCATGGGGGGGGGGGGGGTTCAAAGGTTCTGGGAGCAATGAAGAATACGTGGGAGAGAACATTATCTCAGAGAGCAAAAATGGCTGTTTGAAGGAATACTAGCTCTAACAATATTATATGGTTGCAAGTTATGGCTATAGAGTTGTACAGAGGGTGGTGGATATGTTAGAAATGAAATGATTAAGGACAATATGTGGTGTGAGGTGGTTTGATTGAGTAATGAAAGGGTAAGAGAGGTGTGGTAATAAAAAGTGTGGTTGAGGGTGTGTTGAAATGGTTTAACATATGGGGACAATGAGAAAAGATAAACAGAGGATATATGTGTCATAGTTGGAGTGAACAAGGAGAAGCGGGAGATATTGGAGATGGAAGGATGCAGTGAATAAGATTTTGAGCGATTGGGCCCTGAACATACAGGAGGGTGAGAGGCTTGCAAGGAATAGAGTGGATTGAAACGATGTTGTTATACTGGGGTCGATGTGCTGTCAGTGGACTGAACCAGGGCATTTGAAACGTTTGTTGTAAACCATGGAAAGGTGTGCGGGGCCTGAATGTGAAAGGTAGCTGTGATTTTGGTGCATTACACATGAAAGCTAGAGACAGAGTGTGAACGAACGTGGCAATTTTTTTTTTTTTTTTTTTTTTTCACCACCTCGCTAAAACGTGGTAGCGATGCTGTTTCCTGTGGGGCCGGGTCACGCCAGGAATGGATGAAGTCAAGCAAATACGAATATGTATGTGTGTGTGTGTGTGTGTGTGTGTGTGTATGTATATGAATGGACGTTTATGTGTATATGAGTGGATGGGCCATTCTTCGTCTTTCCTGGCGCTACCTCACAGACGTGGAAAACGGCAAACAAATGGCGTTCTAGCTTCGTCTCTTCGATGTATATCAACTGACTTATATTTCTCTCTTGTGTCTCCCCTGATGATGTGATTATTACACGAAAGTCCACTTGGGAACTTATCGTGTTTCATTTTTCCCGTGGACTCCTAGGAACAGAGAAGGGGGCCAGGTGAGGATATTCCCTCAAAGGCCCAGTTCTCGGTTCTTAACGCTACCTCGCTAACGCGGGAAATGGCGAATAGTTTGAAAGAAAAGAAAGAATATATATATATATATATATATATATATATATATATATATATATATATATATATATATATATATATATATATAACTTTCTGAAAGGGAAAAGTAGTCATTCGGGGAGTGCTCATCCTCTTCGAAGGCTCAGATTGGGATGTCTAAATGTGTGGATGTGATCAAGATTAGAGATAGGTAGTATGTTTGAGGATAGTAACCTGGATGTTTTGGCTTTGGGTGAAATGAAGCTCAAGAGTAAAGAGGAAGAGTGGTTTGGTAATGTCTTGGGAGTAAAGTCAGGGGTTGGTGAGAGGAGAAGAGCAAAGGAAGGAGTAGCACTACTGAAGTAGAAGTTGTGGGAGTATGTGATAGTGTAAGAAAGTAAACTCTTTGTTGATATGGGTAAAACTGAAAGTGGATGGAGAGATGGGTGATTATTAGTACCTATGCACATGGTCATGAGAAGAAAGATCATGAGAGGCATGTGTTTTGGGAGCAGCTGAGTGAGTGTGTTAGCAGCTTTGATGCACAAGACCGGGTTGTAGTGATTGGTGGTTTGAATGCAAAGGTGAATAATGTCACAGTTGATGGTATAATTGGTGTACATGGGGTGTTTAGTGTTGTAAATGGTGAAGAGCTTGTGGATTTGTGTGCTGAAAAAAGGACTGATGATTGGGAATACCTGGTTTAAGAAGAGATATATATAAGTATACGTATGTAAGTAGGAGAGATGGCCAGAGAGCGTAATTGGATTACATGTTAATTTATAGGCGTGTAAAAGTGATACTTTTGGATGTTAATGTGCTGGAGGGATGTCTGATCACTATCTTGTGGAGGCGAAGGTGAAGATCTGTAGAGTTTTCAGAAAAGAGAGAATGTTGGGGAGAAGAGAGTGGTGAGACTGAGCGAGCTTGGAAAGATGTGTTAGGAAGTACCAGGAGAGACAGTGCAGAATGGCAAAAGGTGAGAGCAAATGACTAGGGGAGTGGAGGAGGAATGGTATGTGTTTAGGGCAGCAGTGATGGGTAGCACAAAAGATGCATGTGGCATGAGAAAGGTGGGAGGTGGGCAGATTAGAAAGGGTAGTGAGCGGTGGGATGAAGAGGTAAGATTGTTAGTGAAAGAAGAGAGGCATTGGGACGATTTTTGCAGGGAAGCAGTGCAAATGATTGTGAGATGTATAAAAGAAATCGGTAGGAGGTCAGGAGAAAGGTGAGAGGTGAAAAAGAGGGCACATGAGAGTTGGGGTGAGAGAGTATCATTTAATTTTAGGGAGAATAAAAAGATGTTTTGAAAGGAGGTAAATAAAGTGCGTAAGACGAGAACAAATGGGAACATCGGTGAAGGGGGCAAACGGGGAAGTAATAACAAGTAGTGATGAAATGAGATGGATTGAGTATTTTGAAGGTTTGATGATCAAAGTGGCAGATTTAAGTTGTTTTGGTCGGGGCGTTGTGCAAAGTGAGAGGGTCAGGGAGAATGGTTTGGTAAACAGAAGAGGTAGTGAAAGCTTTGCAGAAGATGAAGTCCGGCAAGGCAGCGGGCTTGGATGATATAGGAGTGGAATTTATAAAAAAAAAAAAAGGGGGGGGGGTGACTGTAATTGCTGATTGGTTGGTAAGGATATTCAATGTATGTATAGTTCATGGTGAAGTGCCTGAGGATTGGCGGAATGCATGCATAGTGCCAATGTCCAAAGGCATAGGTGATAAAGGTGAGCGTTGAAATTGCAGAGCCATAGGTTTGATGAGTATTCCTGGGAAATGATATGGGAGGGTACTGATTGAGAGGGTGAAGGCATGTACAGAGCATCAGATTGTGGGAAGAGCAGTGTGGTTTCGGAAGTGGTAGAGGTGTGGGTCAGGTGTTTTTAAAGTATGTATGATAAATACTTGGAAAAATATGGATTTGTATTTAGCATTTGTGGATCTGGAGAAGGCATATGATAGAGTTGATAGCGATGCCTTGTGGAAAGTTTTATGAGTATATGGTGTGGGAGGTAAGTGGCTAGAAGCAGTGAATTTTTTTTTTTTTTTTTTTTTTTTTTTTATTACCAAGGATGTAAGGCATGTGTACGAGTAGGAAGATAGTGAATGGTTCCCAGTGAATGTCGGTTTGCGGCAGGGGTGCGCTATGTATGCATTTTTTTTTCTTTTTTTATGGATGGGGTGGTTAGGGAGGTGAATGCGAGTTTGGGAGAGAAGCTAGGGAAGTGAGTCAGTTGTTGATCGCTGATGTTACAATGCTGGTGACTGATTCGGGTGAGAAACTGGAGAAGTTTGTGACAGTTTGGTAAAGTGGGTGAAAGAAGAAAGTTGAGAATAAATGTGAATAACATCAAGGTTATTAGGTTCAGTAGGGTTGAGGAACAAGTTAATAGGGAGGTAAGTTTGAATGGAAAAAAACTGGAGGAAGTGAAGTGTTTCAGATATCTGGGAGTGAACTTTGCAGCGAATGGAACCATGGAAGCGGAAGTGAGTCATAGGGTGGGGTAGGGGGCAAAGGTTCTGAGGGCGTTGGAGAATGTGTGGAACGCGAGAACGTTTATTGTAGAGCGAAAATGGGTCTTTGAAAGAATAATGGTTCCGATAATGTTATATTGTTGTAAGGCATGGGCTATATTTAAGATTGTGCGGAGGAGGGTGGATGTGTTGGAAATGAAATGTTAGGACAGTATGTGGTGTTAGGTGGTTTGATCGAGTAAGTAATGAAAGGGTAAGAGATGTGTGGTAATAAATAGTGTGATTGAGAGAGCAGTAGAGGGTGTGTTGAAATGATTTAGACACATGAAGAGAATGAGTGAGAAAAGATTGACAAAAAAAGGGTATATGTTTCAGAGGGTGGGGTGGATGTGCTGGAAGTGAGGTGTTTGAGGACAATGTGTGGTGTGAGGTGGTTTGATCGAGTGAGTGACGTGGGGGTAGGGGGGATGTGTGGAAATAAGAGGAGCGTGGTTGAGAGAGCAGAAGAGGGTGTTTTGAAGTGGTTTGGGCACATGGAGAGAATGAGTGAGGAAAGATTGACCGGGAGTATGTGTGTGTCGGAGGTGGAGGGAGCGAGGAGAGGGGGGAGACCAAATTGGGGGTGGAAAGATGGAGTGAAAAAGATTTTGTGTGATCGGGGCCTGAACATGCGGGAGGGTGAGGGGAGGGCAAGGAATGGAGTGAATTGGAGCGATGTGGTGTACCGGGGTTGACGTGCTGTCAGTGGATTGAATCAGGGCATGTGAAGCGTCTGGGGTAAACCATGGAAAGCTGTGTAGGTATGTATATTTGCGTGTGTGGACGTGTGTATATACATGTGTATGGGGGTGGGTTGGGCCATTTCTTTCGTCTGTTTCCTTGCGCTACCTCGCAAACGCGGGAGACAGCGACAAAGTATAATAAAAAAAAAAAAAAATAATAATAATAATGTTTCAGAGGTGGAGGGAAGAAGTGGGAGACCAAATTCGACGTGAAAGGATGGAGTGAAAAAGATTTTGAGTGATCGGGGCCTGAACGTACAGGAGGGTGAAGGGCGTGCTAGGAATAGAGTGAATTGGAACGATGTGGTATACCGGGGTGGACGTGCTGTCAGTGTATTGAACCAGGGTATGTGAAGCGTCTGGGGTAAAGCAAGGAAAGTTTTGTGGGGCCTGGATGTATGTATACACATACATATCACCATATACCTCGCTGACGCGGGAAACGGCGATAAAGAGTACTGAGTTTAGAGGGAAAATTCTCACTTAGCCACCTTCCTGTGTGTATATATATATATATATATATATATATATATATATATATATATACACACACACACACACACACACACACACACACACACACACACACACACACGTGTATGTGTTTTATGACAATGGGCCATTCTTCGTCTGTTTCCAGGCGCTACCTCGCTGACGCGGGAGACGGCGATCAAGTATTATGATTATTCTCCCTGGGGACAGAGGAGAAAGAATGCTTCTCATGCATTTCTAACTTGTTGTAGGTGTCTAAAGTGGACGGATAGGGTTAATGGAATCCCTCCCCATGTATTTCCAATTCTAAAAGGTTGAAAGGAGTCAAGCGGAAGTGCTTCTCCTCGAAGTCTCAGATTAGGGTGTCTGAATGTGTATGGATGTAACCAAGGTGAGAGGAAAGGAGAGAGAATGCATGAATGAGGAAAGAAACTTGGATGTTCTAGCTCTTGAGTTAAATTGAAGCTCAAGGGGAAGAATTGCTTGGAACTCGTGGGAATAAAGTCAGAGATTGTTAAGAGGACAAGAGCTAAGGACGGATTAGCAATACTGAAGCAGTTGTGGGAGTGTGTTAATGAGAGCAAGGAAGTAAATTCTAGATTTATGTTTGTAAGACTGAAAGTGGGTGGAGAGAAATGGATGATTATTGTTGCTTGTACACCTGGTCAAGAGAAGAAAGATCATGAGAGAAATGTGTTTTGGGAGCAGCTGAGTGAGTGTCAGCAGTTTTGGTGCAAGAAACCGGGTATTAGTGATGCGACGAATTATGTGTCAGGCGAGGGTATAATTGGTGTGCAACGAATTATCAGGTGAGGGTATATTTGGTGTAAATGAGGTATTTGGTGTTTTGAATTGGATTTATGTGCTGAGGAAAGAGTGGTGAATAGGATTAACTGGTTTGAAAAGATATATACATAAGTATGCGTATGTAAGTAGGAGAGATGGTCAAAGGGCGTTATTAGATTACGTGTTTATTTGTAAGGCGTGTAAAAGAGAGACTTTTGGATGTTAATTTGATGAGAGTGGCAGCTGGTGGGATGTCTGATGGCTATCTTGTGGAGGCAAAGGTGAAGATTTGTTGAGTTTTTCAAAAAATACGAGAATGACGGGGAGAAGAGAGTAGTGAGAGTAAGCGAGCTTGGAAAGGAGACGTGTGGGAAATACCAGGGGATATTGAGTGTGAAATGGCAAAAGGTGAGAGCAAATGAAGTGAGGGGATTAGGTTAGGAATATAACGTATTTCGGGAAGCAGTTATGGCATGTGCAAGAGATTAGAAAAGGTAGTAAGTGGTGGGATGAAGTTGTTAGTGAACGAAAAAAAAAGTCAGTTGGACAATTGCGTAAAAGGAAGACGTGCAAATGACTAGTAGATGTATGAGAAAGCGACAGGAAGTTAAGAGGAAGGTGCAATGGTTGAAAAAGGGCAAATGGGAGTTGAGGAGAGAGAGTATCATTAAACTTTAGGGAGAATAAAAAGATGTTTTGGAAGGAGGTAATTAACGTGTGTAAGACAAGAGAACAAATGGGAACATCGGTGAAGATGGGAAGTGATAACAGGTAGCGATAAAGTTGGGAGAAGGAGTGAGTATTTTGATGTTATTGAATGTGTTTAATGACAGAGTGACAGATGTAGGGTGTTTCGGTCAGTGGTGTGCAAAGTGCGAGTGTAAGGGAGAATGGTTTGGCGAAGAGAAAATAGGTGGTGTAAGCCTTGCTGGAGATGGATTTAGTTTGGTGAAGAGAAAATAGGTGGTGTAAGCCTTGCTGGAGATGGATTCTGGCAAGGCGGCGGGTTTAGAAGGTATTGCATTTGAATTTATTAAGAAATGGGGTGACTGCTGTTGATTGTTTGGTATGTATGTTTAGTGTATATATGGATCATGATGAAGTGCCTGAGGATTGGCGGAATGCATATATAGTGCCAATGTACAAAGTGAAAGGGGATAAAGGTGAGTGTTCAAATTACAGAGGCCTAAGGTTGTTGAGTGTAAGTGGAAAAATTGTATGGGAGGGTAATTGATTGGAGAGGATGAAGGCATTTACGGAGCATCAGATTAAGGAGGAGCCGTGTGGTTTCAGAAAAGAATCAGGTGTATGCTTTGTAGAATGTATGTGAGAAATACTTAGAAAAATATATGGATTTGTATGGCATTCATGGCTCTGGAGAAGGCATATGATGGATTGATAGAGGTGGTTTGTGGAAGGTCTTTAGAATATATGGTTTAGGAGGTGAGCTGCTAGGAGTGAGGAGATTTTACCAAGGATGGAAGGAAGAGGAGAGTGGTCCCCACTGAAGGTCGGTTTGCGGCAAGGGTGTGTGATTTCACCATGGTTTAATTTGTCTTTGGTTGGGCTGGTTACTGAGGTGAATGCATAAGTTTTGGAGAGAGGTGCGAATATGCAGTCCGGGGATGAGAGGGCATGAGACGGGAGTCAGTTGTTCGTCGATGATACCGCACTGATGGTTAATTTTAGTGAGAAACTGTAGAAGTTGGTGGCTGATTTTTGAAAAGTATGTGAAAGGAGAAAGTTGAAGAGTAAATGTGAATAACAGCAAGGTTATTAGGTTCAGCAAGTTTCAGGTACAAGTTAGCTGGGATACAAGTTTGAATGGAGAGAAATTAGAGTACGTGAAGTGTTTCAGATAACTGGGAGTGGACTAAGCAGCGAATGGAACCATGGAAGCGGAAGTGTTAAAGGATGGGTAGATGGCGAAGGTTCTGGGAGCCTAAAGAATGTGTAGAAAGAGAGAGCGTTATATGGGAGAGGAAAATTATGTATGTCTGAAGGAATAGTAGTTCTAATGATATATGGTTGCGAGGCATGGGCTGTAGATAGGGTCGTATAGAGGAAGGTGAATGTGTGGGAAATTAAATGTTTTGAAGACAAAATGTGGTTTGATGAGGGAGTAAGAAAAGAGTAAGAGAGATGTGTGGAAATATAAAGTGTGGTTACGAGCAGAAGAGGGTGTGTTGAATTGATTTGTACATATAGAATAAGAGGATTTTCCCTCTTAAGGCTCGGTCCTCTTTTCTTGACGCTACCTCACTGACGCGGGAAATGGTGAATATGTATGAAAAAAATTATATATATATATATATATATATATATATATATATATATATATATATATATATATATATATATATATATGTGTGTGTGTGTGTGTGTGTGTGTGTGTTACCGGACACCACCTGTTCGAGGATACATCGCGAGTGAAAAGTCACATTTGGCGATGGTATATCATGAACGTGTATTTTCAATAGAACATATGCCCTCTAACAGCATGGATTTGAACCTCGCACCATATTCTTCGCAGGTGGGTACGCTGACCTCTCAGGTATGCTGCCCTTGGTAGGGAGGGAAATGACTATTCCATTACTAATAACTGGATGCTTTTCACAAATGGTACGAGGACCAAATCATGGGTTTTTGAGAGGTTTATGTGTTGCAAGAAAGTGTGCGTTCATATGCACATGTTTGATTGTACCTTTGCGTTGTGATAGTAAGTTTGGTAATATTGTTGAGTACTGGGTAATGTAAGTTTAAAGGAATTGGATCGGTCTAGGCCCCGTTGCTCATGGACGCGAGACAAAGGGAATTCGTTTACTAATAACGGAATAGTCCATATTGTATGATGGCAACATAGGCCAGTGTAGACAGCGACCACGCAAGTAGTACTAGGTTGGAAGTCTTTTTGTTGGAGGATATTGTGCGTTTTATGAACAAGCGTGTTGGTTTGCTTTCTATCTGTGGTTATATACCTCTGCATTGTGACTTTTAAGTTTGGTAAAATTGCTGACTGTTTTGTTATTTGAGCTTAACGGGACTTGGCCAATAAAACTGAAGGAGAGGATTTCCAGCCCCCCGCTCCCTCCCTTTTTAGTCGCCTTCCACAACAAGCAGGGAGTACGTGGAAAGTATTCTTTCTTCCCTATCCCCAGGGATTATATATATATATATATGAATAATGTGTGGTCCTAGGAGTAATTCTTGTGTTACATTTACGTCTATTGTGAGGCTTGACCTTGTCAAAAGTTGTTACAACCAGACAACCAATATCGTATCAAGCCAAGTAGAACCCATTTGTTCCATGTGGCATAATTTTGGATAGTAAACTTCGATGCGGAAGGTTATGTAGTGTATTTTGAAAATCTTAGGAGATGATGCCAGCTTTACTTTCATCATACTTATTATATCATAAATCAAGCAGGATTGTGAGACATGAGCGATTTCGTGGAAGACCATGTTGAGAGTCGTTTATGAAGTGGTGGTCCTAATGTCTTGTAATTTTGTCTGAAATGATTTTCGTAAGTTTTCTAACAACGGACCATAAGCTAACTAGACGATAATTTCCGGGCATGTCATGCTACTTTGAATATCGTTGTTACTAATATGAACAAGTTTCCTGTCGTCATGAACTACTGCCGTTACAAATGACTTATTGATAAGAGCAGTCAGGGGTTAACTACTGATTGCCTTCCCCCTTCATTATCCTTAGATAACATGTATCAGGGGGCCTCTGTCGTGGCTTCCTTTATTGGGATTATCGCTGATGGTGTGTGTGTTTATCTTTGACGTAAATATGTTGCAGAAAATCTCTCATCCGTGAAACTGTTAGGCACATGGGTTGTCTTCGATCATAAATACAAGAAGTTATATAAGATTTTGTACCATGGCTTCATTGTCTTGAACCAGGTCACCATCTTCCGTAATTAATAGACCAAATGATTGAGGTCGACTGTCATTTCTAACATACTATACATCATCTCAGGACTTCCTTGACTATTTTTGGCAATTTGCGTTTTATGTTGACGTCTACCTAGTCGTATATCTCATACTTTCTCCACGTAAATTTACTTCCTCTATCATGGTGAAAATTGGACATTTTTGCATTTCTTCTTTTGAGCTGTTTTCTAAGAGAAGCGCTTCTATATTTCAGCCACTTCTCCACCATCTTGGCTTAGTTTTGGAAAAAGACCGTTACCTACGCACAGGCACTACTCAAAGTTTTTCAAAGCTATTTTCGTGATTGGCCACATCGTCCTAGATCTGCTTGTGAAGAACTGCGAAGGTAAGTAAGATTGACATATTTAAAAAAAGAAAAAAAAATCGCGACTGCCATGTTGACCAACATGTAGTGTTGAAAGTGATCTCAAAAGTAAATTGTCGATAATCACTTGTACTAAACTTAGTTTCGAGTCTTTCTTCCTTGATATTTGTAGAATATCTGACATGTCAACTTCCTGAAGGTGAATCTTTACTGCTTGCTGGTGATGTGGTACATTTAGTAACACTCGCGGGTCCTCCATGAGATTTACAATGATGTGGGAAACATCAGCACGTGAAGTAACCCTTGTTACCAATGTATTAAGTACATGTAGTGGGACTGAAAGGACAAAGTGGTTGAGAACCCAGCCAGCAAGATAGTACTGACTCATTGTATCGGTAAGTGATGATTGAGAATACATGGCCGACATTACATACAAATGCCAAGCTACTCTTCCAGCTCAGTCTTGACCCTTTATGAAACTGCTATAATAATCGTTCATCGTTAATGATACAGGGTTTACTGTGATATTTACATGATTCCTGCCAATACATGAATTACCAGCTGATATTTGACACCACCTATTATACGTTCATGTTGGTTGTATTGTCCAGTCATGGCTAGGGAAGAAATATGGCTGTGACCCATGTATATTGGCTATGACCCATGTATATTTACTGTGACCCGTGCATATTATATATTATCAGAAGGTATGATGTAAAAGTTTTGTTAGCAGATGATTTATTACGTAAAGGTTTCTGTAGGGTATAATTGTAAAGAAAATGTGTTTGTGAACAATGATTAACGTAAATAGTATGAATCATTGAAAAATAATTTTAGAGCGTATTGCGCTTAGGTTTACACGTATACATACACAGTCCCATCAAAAACACCACCTCAGCCTTCTTCCTCAGACAACCCTCTTCACGAACCCAATATTGTTCAGTTCATGACATCAAGAACAAGTACACAGCAAGTACACAGAAGTGCTCAACGTTTATCTGGAAAACAACACAGCTATAGCCCTCATCCAAGAAGGAAGTCTTGCACCAGGAGCCTTCCTGTTCATCTATGTTTACCCGAACATAACACAGATCACATAAACTTCCCAGGTGCAGAAACTGGCCAACATCACCTGTGTATGTAGAGATTTTGATGACTACCTTCGTGCATGGTTCGGTGCTTATACCCAAGATCCCAGATCTGAGTGAACTACTCGCAAGCTTACTGCATCTGTACAACATCCTCCTCCAAGACAACAACCAACCCACATATTCCTAACTTACCATCACCATAACACCACTTGATCTCTCCTAACACCACTTGATCTCTCCTAACACCACTTGATCTCTCCTAACACCACTTGATCTCTCCTAACACCACTTGATCTCTCCTAACACCACTTGATCTCTCCTAACACCACTTGATCTCTCTTAACACCACTTTCCCTCTCTCATAACCCCTCACCGAAAACACACACACACACACACATGAAGCCAAGAGTTCTCGAGGTAAACAAGAGGATGAGTGTTATTATGACCTGCTGCCTCTTGTGGTACTTACTTGTTCCAGTTATGTAGTTAATTAGGTAGAGAGAAAGAAAGAACTTTGACCTCCTCACTGGGATCATCCAGTGTACAACGTAAACAATCAAGAGTGTATTGAGGAAGGAGAGTTAAAGCTACATCCAACACAATATTTATCTTTATTTCCAATCTAATCCCAAAATGGGTTGTATTTGTTTCCAACCTCTGTCGTCCTAAAGTGTTTGAAATACAGAGGCTTTAGAGACAAATGCAGGTGCTTTGTTGTACATAGGTTCTACAATACCTTGTCTCAGTAACAAAGGTTCTACAGTACCTTGCCTCAGTACCATAGGTTCTACAGTACCTTGCCTCAGTAACAAAGATTCTACAGTACCTTGCCTCAGTAACATAGGTTCTACAGTATCTTGCCTCAGTAACAAAGATTCTACAGTACCTTGCCTCAGTAACATAGGTTCTACAGTACCTTACCTCAGTAACATAGGTTCTACGGTACCTTGCCTCAATAACATAGGTTCTAAAGTGTCTTGCCTCTGTAAAATAGGTTCTACAGTGTCTTGCCTCAGTAACATAAGTTCTACAGTGATTTGCCTCTGTAACATAGGTTCTACAATGTCTTGCCTCAGTAACATAGGTTCTACAGTGTCTTGCCTCAGCAACATAGGTTTGACAGTGTCTTTCCTCAGTAACATAGGTTCTACAGTGTCTTGCCTCGGTAACATAGGTTCTGCAGTGTCTTGCCTCAGTGACATAGGTTCGACAGTGTCTTGCCTCTACAGTTAGTCTCAGTAACATAGGTTCTAGAGTTACTGCCAGTATCATAGGTTCTACATATACTGTGACTCAGTAACGGGTTCTACAGTTACTGTGACACGGTATCATAGATTCTACCGTGACTGTGACTCGGTAAAATAGTTCTACAGTTACTGTGACACATGCTCTACAGTTATTGCGACTCAGTAACATAGGTTCTACAGTTACTGTGACTCAGTAACATAGGCTCTACAGTTACTCTCAGTAACACAGGCTCTACAGTTAGTCTCTCAGTATCATAGGTTCTACAGTTACTGCGACTCAGTAACAGGTTTTACAGTTACTGCGACTCAGTAATATAGGTTCTACAGTTACTGACACAGAATCATAGGTTCTACAGTTAATGTGACTCAGTAACATAGGTTCTACAGTTACTGTGACTCAGAACATATGTTCTACAGTTACTGTGACTCGCTAACATAGGTTCTACAGTTACTGACACAGTATCATTGGTTCTACAGTTACTGTGACAGTAACATAGGTTTTATAATTACCGTGACACAGTATCATAGGTTCTACAGTTACTGTGGGAGTAACATCTTCTACAGTTACGGTGACTCAGTAACATAGATTCTACAGTTACTGACCAGTATCATAGGTTCTACAGTGACAGTAACATAGGTTCTACAGCTACTGTGACTCAGTAACATAGGTTCTACAGTTACTGTGACTCAGTAACATATGTTCTACAGTTACTGTGGCTCAGTAACAATATGTTCTACAGTTACTGACACAGTATCATGGGTTTTACAGTTACTGTGACACAGTAACATATGTTTTACAGTTACCGTGACACAGTATCATAGGTTCTACAGTTACTGTGGCAGTAATAGCTTCTACCGTTACTGTGACACAGTAACATAGGTTCTACAGTTACTGACAGTATCATAGGTTCTACAGTTATGGTGATACAGTAACATAGGTTTTACAGTTACTGTGACACTATCATAGGTTCTACAATTACTGTGACAGTAACATGGGTTCTACAGTTACGGTGACTCAGTAAGAGGTTCTACGGTTACTGACAGTATCATAGGTTCTACAGTTACTGACAGTATCATAGGTTCTCCAGTTACTGTGACTTAGTAACTTACGTTCCATAGTTACTGTGACACAGTGTCATAGGTTCTACAGTTAGTGACAGTAACATACGTTCTACAGATACGGTGATTCAGTAACATAGATTCTACAGTTACTAAGTAGCATAAGTTCTACAGTTACTGTAACACGGTATCATAGGTTCTACAGTTACTGTGACTCAGTAAAATAGGTTTTACAGTTACTGGAATTCAAGGTATTACATTTTGTGCCCTCCTCACCAGCGGTGGGACAAGGCTCAGGTCCACAGGTCTAGTAAGTATCTTCTTAGGGTGGTGAGATGCGGCCTTGGCTGAAGGATCGGCGATGGAGTTGGTTTTGATCTGGGCGGCCTTGGCAGCAGGCACGGACTTGGAATGGGCGGCCTTGGGTACTGGGTGGGGCAGGGAGTTGGGCTTGGAAGGGGCGGTCTTGGGTGCTGGTTGGGGCAGAGAGTTAGGCTTGGGAGGGGCAGCCTTGGGTGCTGGCTGGGGCAGGGAGTTGGGCTTGGAAGGGGCGGCCTTGGGTGCTGGCTGGGGCAGGGAGTTGGGCTTGGAAGGGGCGGCGGCCTTGCCAGCAGGCATGTTGCAGCCCGAGGTGTCCACGTTGGCCGGCCAGTCACACACGTGGGCCACCTGGTTCCACACTGTGCCTGGCGAACACTGCTCCAGGTGTGGTATTCCCTCGAAGCACCAATAATACTGCAATGAACAAGTGGCGTCACACACGGTACAGGAACACCTGGCGTCACACACGGTACAGGAACACCTGGCGTCACACACGGTACAGGAACACCTGGCGTCACACACGGTACAGGAACACCTGGCGTCACACACGGTACAGGAACACCAGGCGTCACACACGGTACAGGAACACCTGGCGTCACACACGGTACAGGAACACCTGGCGTCACACACGGTACAGGAACACCTGGCGTCACGCACGGTACAGGATCACCTGGCGTCACACACGGTACAGGAACACCTGGCGTCACACACGGTACAGGAACACCTGGCGTCACACACGGTACAGGATCACCTGGCGTCACACACGGTACAGGAACACCAGGCGTCACACACGGTACAGGAACACCTGGCGTCACACACGGTACAGGAACACCTGGCGTCACACACGGTACAGGAACACCAGGCGTCACACACGGTACAGGAACACCAGGCGTCACACACGGTACAGGAACACCAGGCGTCACACACGGTACAGACAATGTTTGCGTGACACGCGATACCGTCCAGGAAAGGGTATACACACTAAAGTGTAAGGGACGGGTGTGGACACTACAGAGTTTGGGAAGGGTGTGGACATCATTACAGTATAAGGGAAGGGTGTGGACATCATTACAGTATAAGGGATGGGTGTGGACATCATTACAGTATAAGGGAAGGGTGTGGACATCATTACAGTATAAGGGATGGGTGTGGACATCATTACAGTATAAGGGAAGGGTGTGGACATCATTACAGTATAAGGGAAGGGTGTGGACATCATTGCAGTATAAGGGATAGGTGTGGACATCATTGCAGTATAAGGGATGGGTGTGGGCATCATTACAGTATAAGGGATGGGTGTGGACATCATTACAGTATAAGGGATGGGTGTGGACATCATTGCAGTATAAGGGATGGGTGTGGACATCACTGCAGTATAAGGGATGGGTGTGGACATCATTGCAGTATAAGGGATGGGTGTGGGCATCATTGCAGTATCAGGGATGGGTGTGGGCATCACTGCAGTATCAGGGATGGGTGTGGGCATCACTGCAGTATAAGGGATGGGAGTGGACATCATTACAGTATAAGGGATATTTGTGGACCTCATTGCAGTATAAGTGATTGGTGTGGACATCATTGCAGTATAATGAGTGGGTGTGGACATCACTGCAGTATAAGAGATGGGTGGGGACATTATTACAGTATAAGGGATGGGGTGGACATCATTGCAGTATAAAGGATGTGTGGACATCATTGCAGTAAATGGGATGGGAGTGGACATCATTGCACTATAAGCGATGGGTGTCGAAATCATTACAGCATAAGGGATGGGTGTGGACATCATTGCTGTATAAGGGATGGGTGTGGACATCATTACAGTATAAGGGATGGTTGTGGACATCATTGCAGTATAAGGGATGGCTGTGGATATTACTGTAGTATAAGGGATGGTCGTGGACATCATTACAGTATGAGGGATGGGTGTGGACATCATTGCAGTATAAGGGATGGGCGTATACATCATTACATTATAATGGGAGGGTGTGGATATCACTGCAGTATTAGGGATGGGTGTGGACATCACTAAAGTACAAGGGATGGATGTGCACATGTCCAGTATAAGGAATGGGTGTGGACATCATTGTAGTATAAGGGATGGGTGTGGACATCATTGTAGTAAAAGGGATGGGTCTCGACATCACTGCAGTGTAAAGGATGAGTGTGGACATCATTGCAGTATAAGAGATGGGTGTGGACATCATTGCAATATAAAGGATGGGTGTGGACATCATTGTAGTACAATGGATGGGTCCACACCCATATCATTGCAGTATAAGAGATGGGTGTGGACATGATTGCAGTATAAGGGATAGGTGTGGACATGATTGCAGTATAAGGGATAGGTGTGGACATCCTTGCAGTATAAGGGATGGGTGTGGACATCATTACAGTATAGTGAATGTGTGGACATCATTGCAGTATAAAGGATGGTTGTGGACATCATTGCAGTATAAAGGATAGGTTTTGACATTACAGTATAAGGGATGGGTGTGGACATCATAACTGTATAAGGGATGAGTGTGGACATCATTACAGTATAAGGGATGGGGTGTGGGCATCATTGCAATATAAGGGATGGGCGTGGACATCATTGCAGTATAAGGGATGGGTGTAGATATAATTAAAGTAGAAGGTATGGGAGTGGACATCATTACAGTATAAGGGATGGGGTGGACATCATTGCAGTATAAGGGATGGGTATGGATATCAATACAGTATAAGGGATGAGTGTGGAAATCATTAAAGTATAAGGGATGGGTGTGGACATCAGTGCTGTATAAGGGAAGGGTGTGGACATCATTACAGTATAAGGGATGGTTGTGGACATCATTGCAGTAAAAGGGATGGTTGTGGACATCATTGCAGTATAAGGAATGGGTGTGGACATCACTGCAGAATAAGGGAGGGGTGTGGACATCATTGCAGTATGAGATGGATCTGGACATCATTACAGTATAAGAGATAGGTGTGGAAATCATTGCAATATAAGGGATGGGTGTGGACATCATTGCAGTATAAGGGATGGGTGTGGACATCATTGCGGTATAAGGAATGGGTGTGGACATCATTACAGTATAAGGGAAGGCGTGGAAATCATTGCAGTATAAGGGATGTGGACATCATTACAGTATAAGGGATGGGTGTGGACATCATTACAGTATAAGGGAAGGCGTGGAAATCATTGCAGTATAAGGGATGTGGACATCATTACAGTATAAGGGATGGGTGTGGACATCATTGCAGTACAAGGGATGGCTGTGGATATTATTGTAGTATAAGGGATTGTGGTGGACATCATTACAGTATGAGGGATGGGTGTGGACATCATTGCAGTATATGGGATGGGCGTATACATCATTACATTATAATGGGAGGGTGTGGACATCACTGCAGTATAAGGGATGGGTGTGGACATCATTACAGCATAAGGGATGGGTGTGGACTTCATTGCAGTGTAAGGGATGGGCGTGGATATCATTGGTGTGGACATCATTGCAGTATAATGGATGGGTGTAGACATTACAGTATAAGGGATGGGTGTGGAAGTCCCTGCAGTATAAGGGATGGGTGTGGACATCAATGCAGTATAAGGGATGGGTATGGACATTGGTAAATTACAAGGGATGGGTGTGGACATCATTGCAGTATAGGGGAAGGGTGTGGGCATCAATGCAGTAGAAGGGTTGGGTGTGGACATCATTAAAGTATAAGGGATGGATGTGGACATCATTGTAGTATAATGGATGGGTGTGGACATCATTGCAGTATAAGGAATGGGTGTGCACATCATTGCAGTATAAGGGATGAGTGTGGACATTATTGCAGTATAAGGAATGGGTGTGCACATCATTGCATTATAAGGGATGGGTGTGGACATCATTGCAGTATAAGGAATGGGTGTGCACATCATTGCAGTATAAGGGATGGGTGTGGACATCATTGCAGTATAAGGAATGGGTGTGCACATCATTGCAATATAAGGGATGGGTGTGGACATCATTGCAGTATAAGGGATGGTGTGGACATCATTGCAGTATAAGGGATGGGTGTGGACATCTTACTTAATAGTAATTGGGATAACTTGGGAAGGGATTTGGCACATGATGGTGGCAGAAACATGTAGACAGTCATGTTTGTTACATGTATGTGTAATTACTATAAATATCTGTTTTTGAGGAAACATTTGTGGTAACAGACATACTGACATAAGCAGCTCCTGTTGCGAGGTAGTGAAGGGAAGGGAAGGAAGGCGTGTACTAGTGCTTACCTTGTCACAGTCTGGGTGAGGCCAGTACTCCGCTACCGAACAGTCCATAGGACCCAGGGTGGTGGTGGGCAGGTTGGGGTCCCTTGTGGTGGTCGTGTCGTGCGGGTCACGTGTCGTACTGCTCTTGGTAGGCGGTGTCCACCACGGGCTCTGTAATGCATCACCCTTCTTGGTCTCTCTCTCTCTGTATATATATATATATATATATATATATATATATATATATATATATATATATATATATATATATATATATATATACACTTCCCACGTATTCCCTGCGTGTCGTAGAAGGCGACTGAAAGGTGACGGAGCGGGGGGCTGGAAATCCTCCCCTCTCGTTTTTTTTTTTTTTTTCAAAAATTTCCAAAAGAAGAAACAGAGAAGGGGGCCAGGTGAGGATATTCCTTCAAAGGCCCAGTCCTCTGTTCGTAACGCTACCTCGCTAATGCGGGAAATGGCGAATAGTATGAAAGAAAAAAGAAATATATATATATATATATATATATATATATATATATATATATATATATATATATATATATATACATACATACATATACATATCAACATATACATACGTATATATACACGTACATAGACATATAAACGAATGTACATATTTATACCCCTTTATCTATTCCTGGCGCCACCCCACCCTACAGGAAACAGTATTGCTACCCACTGCTTCATCGTTGTAGCGCCGGAAAACACACACAAAAAAGGCCACATTCGTTCACATTGAGTTTCTCTAGCTGTCACGTGTAATGCACCGAAACCACACCTTCCTATCCACATCCAGGCCCCACAGACCTTTCCATGGTTTACCCCAGACGTTTCACATGCCCTGAATCCATTGACAGCACGTCGACCCCAGTATAACACATCGTTCCAATTCACTCTATTCCTTGCACGCCTCGCACCCTCCTGTATGTACAAGTCCCGATCGCTCAAAATCTTCTGCACTCCAATCTTCTACCTCCTTGTTCCCTCCACCTCTGACACATATATTCTCTTTGTAAATCTTTCCTCACTCATTCTCTCCATATGTCCAGGTCATTTCAACACACCCTTTTCTGCTCTTTGAACCACATTCTTTATATCAACACATATTTCTCTTACCCTTTCATCACTTACTCGATCAAACCACCTCACACCACATACTGACCTCAAACATTTCATATATATATATATATATATATATATATATATATATATATATATATATATATATATACCTTTCTAAAAGAGGAAACGAGAGTCACGCGGGGAGTGCTCATCCTCCTCGAAGGCTCAGACTGGGGTGTCTAAATGTGTGTGGATGTAACCAAGGTGAGAAAAAAGGAGAGATAGGTGGTATGTTTGAGGAAAGGAACCTGGATGTTTTGGCTCTGAGTGAAACGAAGCTCAAAGGTAAAGGGGGAAGAGTGGTTTGGGAATGTTTTGGGAGTAAAGTCAGGGGTTGGTGAGAGGACAAGAGCAAAGGAAAGAGTAGCACTACTCCTGTAACAGGAGTTGTGGGAGTATGTGATAGAGTGTAAGACAGTAAACTCTAGATTGACATGGGTAAAACTGAAAGTGGATGGAGAGAGATGGGTGATTATTGGTGCCGATGCACCTGGGCATGAGAAGAAAGATCATAGGAGGCAAGTGTTTTGGGAGCAGCTGAGTAAGTGTGTGAACAGTTTTGATGCACGAGACCGGGTTATAGTGATAGGTGATTTGAATGCAAAGGTGAGTAATGTGGCAGTTGAGGGAATAATTGGTGTACATGGGGTGTTCAGTGTTGTAAATGGAAATAGTGAAGAGCTGGTAGATTTGTGAGCTAAAAAAAGGACTGGTGATTGGGAATACCTGGTTAAAAAAAGAAAGATAGACATAATTATATGTATGTAAGTAGGAGAGATGGCCAGAGAGCGTTATTGGATTTCGTGTCAATTGATAGGCGCGCGAAAGAGAGACTTTTGGATGTTAATGTGCTGAGAGGTGCAACTGGAGGGATGTCTGATCATTATCTTGTGGAGGCGACGGTGAAGATTTGTAGAGGTTTTACGAAAAGAAGAGAGAATGCTGGGGTGAAGAGAGTGGTGATAGTAAGTGAGCTTGGAAAGGAGACTTGTGTGAGGAAGTACCAGGAGAGACTGAGTGTAGAATGAAAAAAGGTGAGAGCAAAAGGACGTAAGGGGAGTGGGAGAGGAATGGGATGTATTTAGGGAAGAGTGATGGCTTGCGCAAAAGATGCTTGTGGCATGAGAAGCGATGGAGGTGGGCAGAATAGAAAGGGTAGAGAATGGTGCGATGAAGAAGTAAGATTATTAGTGAAAGAGAAGAGAGAGGCATTTGGACGATTTTTGCAGGGAAACAGTGCAAATGATTGGGAGATGTATAAAGAAAGAGGCAGGAGATCAAGAGAAAGGTGCAAGAGGTGAAAAAGAGGGCAAATGAGAGTTAGGGTGAGAAAGTATTATTACATTTTAGGGAGAATAAAAAGATGTTTTGGAAGGAGGTAAATAAAGTGCGTAAGACAAGAGCACAAATGGGAACATCGGTGAAGGGGGTAAATGGGGAGGTAATAACAAGTAGTGGTGATATGAGGAGATGGAGTGAGTATTTTGAAGATTTGTTGAATGTGTTAGATGATAGAGTGGCAGATATAGGGTGTTTTGGTCGAGGTGGTGTGCGAAGTGAGAGGGTCAGAGAGAATGGTTTGGTAAACAGAGAAGAGGTAATGAAAGCTTTGCGGAAGATGAAAGCCGGCAAGGCGGCGGGTTTGGATGGTGACTGTGTTATTGACTGGTTGGTGAGGATACTCAATGTATGTATGGCTCATGGTGAGGTGCCTGATGATTGGCAGAATGCATGCATAGTGCCATTGTACAAAGGCAAAGAGGATAAAGGTGAGTGTTCAAATTACCGAGGCCTAAGTTTGTTGAGTATTCCTGGGAAATTATATGGGAAGATATTGATTGAGAGGGTGAAGGTATGTACAGAGCATCAGATTGGGGAAGAGCAGTGTGGTTTCAGAAGTGGTAGAGGATGTGTGGATCATGTGTTTGCTTTGAAGAATGTATGTGAGAAATACTTAGAAAAACAAATGGATTTGTATGTAGCATTTATGGATCTGGAGAAGGCATATGATAGAGTTGATAGAGATGCTCTGTGGAAGGTATTACGAGTGTATGGTGTGGGAGGTAAGTTACTTGAAGCAAGGAATAGTTTATATATATATATATATATATATATATATATATATATATATATATATATATATATATATATATATATATATATATATATATATATATATTTACATAAATCAAACAAAACCTCACACTTACCCACTCATCATGATTTCAGACCCAAACATTTTACCACCAAACCTACACTCTGAACTCACACACTGACACATCCCAGGTGGATTATATCCCCCCCCCCCCCACACACACATACAACTAGTGACATTATACATACATCAACAAAACATTGTACACTGGTTACCGACACATCCTCACACAAAACATACAAGACACCGTCCACATCAATGACTCAAGTGGTTGACCTACCTCATAACCTTGCCAGAATCACTCATAACATTATGGCTTGACCTCTACAAGATACCCTAACCTAACCTAACCTAACGTCACCTCATGTATAGTGGAGTTCCCTAACGATCAGTTGTTCCTCCAACTTTCTTCATTCACTTCTTAAAACACCTGCCATTACCTCAGGTGGTAGTGTTGCCAGCCACAAGGTACTGGTGTGGTAGTGTTGCCAGCCACAAGGTACTGGTGTGGTAGTGTTGCCAGCCACAAGGTACTGGTGTGGTAGTGTTGCCAGCCACAAGGTACTGGTGTGGTAGTGTTGCCAGCCACAAGGTACTGGTGTGGTAGGCAGACTCACCGTGGTGGTAGAGGTTGTGGTGGGGGCCACTGGTACGATGTAGTCTTTCATGCCCTCGTAGATCACCCTGCAAGGTATGTAGGTTATATGTTAGGCCAGTACACACATGAACAACATCCTGATTCATCACAGGATAACATCCTGGGTCATCACAGGATAACATCCTGAGTCATCACAGGATAACATCCTGGATCATCACAGGATAACATCCTGGGTCATCACAGGATAACATCCTGGGTCATCACAGGATAACATCCTGAGTCATCACAGGATAACATCCTGGGTCATGACAGGATAACATCCTGAGTCATTAGAAGGTAACATCCTGAGTCATCACAGGATAACATCCTGAGTCATCACAGGATAACATCCTGAGACATCACAGGATAACATCCTGAGTCATCACAGGATAACATCCTGAGTCATTAAAAGGTAACATTCTGAGTCATCACAGGATAACATCCTGAGTCATCACAGGATAACATCCTGAGTCATCACAGGATAACATCCTGAGTCATCACAGGATAACATCCTGAGTCATCACAGGATAACATCCTGAGTCATCACAGGATAACATCCTGGGTCATCACAGGATAACATCCTGAGTCATCACAGGATAACATCCTGAGTCATTAAAAGGTAACATCCTGAGTCATCACAGGATAACATCCTGAGTCATTAAAAGGTAACATTCTGAGTCATCACAGGATAACATCCTGAGTCATTAAAAGGTAACATCCTGAGTCATCACAGGATAACATCCTGAGTCATCACAGGATAACATCCTGGGTCATCACAGGATAACATCCTGAGTCATCACAGGATAACATCCTGGGTCATCACAGGATAACATCTTGAGTCATCACAGGATAACATCCTGAGTCATCACAGGATAACATCTTGGGTCATCACAGGATAACATCCTGAGTCATTAAAAGGTAACATCCTGAGTCATCACAGGATAACATCCTGAGTCATCACAGGATAACATCCTGAGTCATCACAGGATAACATCTTGAGTCATCACAGGATAACATCCTGAGTCATCACAGGATAACATCCTGAGTCATTAAAAGGTAACATCCTGAGTCATCACAGGATAACATCCTGAGTCATCACAGGATAACATCTTGAGTCATCACAGGATAACATCCTGAGTCATTAAAAGGTAACATCCTGAGTCATCACAGGATAACATCCTGAGTCATTAAAAGGTAACATTCTGAGTCATCACAGGATAACATCCTGAGTCATTAAAAGGTAACATTCTGAGTCATCACTAGGTAACGATAGTACCGGTATAATTAGAATACTACAAGAAATAGCAATAAAACTCATTCCATCACTTATACATATATGCCTCAGGATGAGTGAAATGATTTACCCTGATACAGCGAAGACTGCTAGACTAGCGCTAAAGTGATCACAGATAACGCTGTAATGTACTAGGAAGGATCTGCATATACATATAAACCTTGGCCAAATCTGTTCCCAAGTACGTCTTTAGAATATTATAAGAACAGTTTGTAACCAGATACTGTCAGAGAATAGTTTCAGTACTTATAAACGGTTATAAGTCGCTAGGTCTGTTCACTGAAACATAACAGAGTTTACAAGTTTTGTAATTACTTCTTCCTTTACAGAGGAACCAGGCCATTAGATCTACTTTTACCCGTCTCTCTAACGTACTACATACCTCGGTATAATTCATTTATGATAGCGATAGAAAGTATATAATGAAGGAGAGAAAGATAGTAAGAGTAAATGGATGAGAGATTATAAGTACGCCAAGTAACTTACGTCATCATGGGGTTCTTGCCTCGGTTACACCAGCCAAGGTAGTCATCTTGGTCGATAGCCCAGGTCATGGCCCCCAGCAGACCCATCTCCTTAACATAATCCATCTTTAACTTGAGGCTGTCGGGGTCCTCGTAACCCACCCACTGGTCATCTGCCATAACAAACCGACATCAATCAACATAACTTTTTAATGACAATGATGACTTATTCACAATATATATCAGAGAACCTTTATCTTCAGTTCGTTCAAAATGTGATACAGAAACTAGTATGACAACACGAACACCAATCCTCCCCTCCAGTGTTACATTTCAAGGGATGGAACAGAGAAAGGGACCAAGTGAGGAGTTTCCCTCTCTGTCTCGGTCATCTGTTCTTGAATGCTACCTCCCTAATGCGAGAATAAGCGAATATGTAATTATATATATATATATATATATATATATATATATATATATATATATATATATATATATATATATATATATATATATTTTTCTTCTTTTAAACTATTTGCCATTTCCCGCGTTAGCGAGGTAGCGTTAAGAACAGAGGACTGGGCCTTTTTTGGAATATCCTCACCTGGCCCCCTCTGTTCCTTCTTTTGGAAAATTAAAAAAAAAAATGAGAGGGGAGGATTTCAAGCCCCCCGCTCCCTCCCCTTTTAGTCGCCTTCTACGACACGCAGGGAATACGTGGGAAGTATTCTTAATCCCCTATCCCCAGGGATATATATATATATATATATATATATATATATATATATATATATATATATATATATATATATATATATATAGGGGAGAAAGAATACTTCCCACGCATTTCCGTGTCGTAGAAGGCGACTAAAGGGGACGGGAGCGGAGGGGGGGGGGCTACAAACCCTTCTCTCCTTTTATTTCAACTTTCTAAAAGGGGAAACAGAGGAAGGAGTCACGCGAGGAGTGCTAATCCTCCTCGAAGGCTTAGATTGGGGTGTCTAAATGTGTGTGGATGTAAATGTGAATAAGTGCAAGATTATTAGGTACAGTAGGGTTGAGGGTCAAGTCAATTGAGAGATAAGTTTGAATGGAGAGAAACTGGAGGAAGTGAAGTGTTTTAGATATCTGGGAGTGGATTTGGCAGCGGATGGAACCATGGAAGCGGAAGTGAGTTACAGGGTGGGGGAGGGGGCGAAAGTTCTGGGAGCGTTGAAAAATGTGTGGAAGGCGAGAACATTATCTCGGAAAGTAAGTATGGGTATGTTTGAAGGAATAGTGGTTCTAACAATGTTATATGGTTGCGAGGCGTGGGCTATAAATAGAGTTGTGCGGAGGAGGGTGGATGTGTTGGAAATGAGATGTTTTGAGGGCAATATGTGGTGTGAGGTGGTTTGATCGAATAAGTAATGAAAGGATAGGGGAGATGTGTGGTAATGAAAGAAGTGTGGTTGAGAGAGCAGAAGAGGGTGTTTTGAAATGGTTTGGTCACACGAAGAGAATGAGTGAGGAAAGATTGACAAAGAGGATATATATGTCTAAGGTTGAGGGAACGTGGAGAAGTGGGAGACCAAATTGGGGGTGGAAGGATGGAGTAAAAAAGACTTTGAGCGATCGGGACCTGAACATGCAGGAGGGTGAAAGGCGTGCAAGGAATAAAGTGCGGTCAATGGATTGAACCAGAGCATGTGAAGCGTCTGGAGTAAACCACGGAAAGTTTTATGGGGCCTGGATGTGGAAAGGGATCTGTGGCTTCGATGCGTTATATATGGCAGCTAGAGACTGAGTGTGAACGAATGTGGCCTTTTGTTGTCTTTTCCTAGTGCTTCCCCGCGCACATGCGGGGGGAGGGGGTTGTTATCTCATGTGCGGCGGGGGGAGGGGGTTGTTATCTCATGTGCGGCTGGGGGAGGGGGTTGTTATCTCATGTGCGGCGGGGGGAGGGGGTTGTTATCTCATGTGCGGCTGGGGGAGGGGGTTGTTATCTCATGTGCGGCGGGGGGAGGGGGTTGTTATCTCATGTGCGGCTGGGGGAGGGGGTTGTTATTTCATGTGCGGCGGGGGGAGGGGGTTGTTATCTCATGTGCGGCTGGGGGAGGGGGTTGTTATTTCATGTGACGCTGCAGGATTATAGTGGGATTATCATGATTATCCTGATAACAGGTGAGCCAGAACAAGAGGTAGGTGCTGCTGTGACCAGGTCATGAACCATCAGGTCTACTGTCATATGATGTACTTGTCATGGACAGTATTATACATAGCCTCTGCCACCATGATCACATTCATCATGTTATAACATAACAACAATGATGAGAATATAGTTCATCTTGCCGCTACATTACATGGACGAGGAAATATCATACGTACTATTGTGCATGATGATGTAACTGTATAATTAATGTATGATGGATGATGATTGTGAACATGACCAGCATGGCAGAGTGAGTCAGCTGATGATTGTGAACATGACCAACATGGTCAGCAGCGACCATTCCTGAAGTCAATATATAGGTTCATGTTGACCCCTCGTGTAGGAGAGATGTTGACCCACTTACTGTACTGTTGTAGGTGGTTCATCTTACTGGCCACTACAATCAACATCTCTATAATATTTCTACTTACGTTGGAGAAGACTTAACAACCAAGTGTAAAGGTCAGTTCTGAAACTATAGTTTATCACTTGTTCTTATTCATATTTCTATGTGTAAAGTGTAGGAGTGAGTTACTTACCCTTGTGTGTGAAGGGGACGAGACCGATGTCATCATAACGGTCAACCCAGCTGCTGTCTTCCAACATCATGTGGCAGATCTGAAACATGAATAACCCCAAATTGAAGACTCACATCCTGCCTAGTACACTGTCTGATGACCTGCCTACACTGTCTGATGACCTACCTACACTGTATGATGACCTGCCTACACTGTCTGATGACCTGCCTAACACTCTGATGACCAGTATACACTGTCTGATGACCTACCTACACTGTCTGATGACCTGCCTACACTGTCTGATGACCTACTTACACTGTCTGATGACCTGCCTACACTGTTTGATGACCTAATACATTGTATGATGACCTTCTTACACTCTGATGACCTGCATACAGTCTGATGACCTGCCTACACTGCCTGATGACCTGCCTACACTGTCTGATGACCTGCCTGCACTGTATGATGACCTTCTTACACTCTGATGACCTGTATACACTGTCTGATAACCTGCCTAGTACACTGTCTGATTACCTGCTCATATTGTCTGATGACCTCACTACGCAGTCTGATGACCTATCTACACTGTCTGATGACCTGTTTACACTGTCTGATGACCCACCTACACTGTCTGATGACCTGCATATACTGTCTATATGACCTGCTTACACTGTCTAATGACCTGCATACACTGTCTGATGACCTGCCTACACTATCTATATGACCTGCATACACTTTCTGAAGACCTGCTTACACTGTATGATGACCTGCTTCCATTGTCTGATGACCTCATTACGCAGTATGATGACCTACCTACACTGATGACCTGAATACAGTCTGATGACCGTCTTACACTCTGATGACCTGCATACACTGTCTGATGACCTACCTACACTGTCTGATGACCTGCATACACTGTTTGATGACCTGCATACACTGATGACCTACCTGCACTATCTGATGACCTGTATACATTGTCTGATGATCTCAGTACTGTCTGATGATCTCAATACACTGTCTGATGATCTCAGTATACTGTCTGATGATCTCAATACACTGTCTGACGATCTCAATACACTGTCTGATGATCTCAGTACAGTCTGATGATCTCAGTACACTGTCTGATGATCTCAGTACAGTCTGATGATCTCAGTACATTGTCTGATGATCTCAGTACACTGTCTGATGATCTCAATACAGTCTGATGATCTCAGTACAGTCTGATGATCTCAGTACATTGTCTGATGATCTCAGTACAATGTCTGATGATCTCAGTACAGTCTCATGATCTCAGTACAGTCTGATGATCTCAGTACATTGTCTGATGATCTCAGTACACTGTCTGATGATCTCAGTACAGTCTGATGATCTCAATACAGTCTGATGATCTCAGTACATTGTCTGATGATCTCAGTACACTGTCTGATGATCTCAGTACAGTCTGATGATCTCAGTACAGTCTGATGATCTCAGTACATTGTCTGATGATCTCAGTACACTGTCTGATGATCTCAGTACAGTCTGATGATCTCAGTACAGTCTGATGATCTCAATACACCGTCTGATGATCTCAGTACACTGTCTGATGATCTCAGTACACTGTCTAATGATCTCAGTACAGTCTGATGATCTCAATACACTGATGATCTCAATACACTGTCTGATGATCTCAGTACACTGTCGAATGATCTCAGTACACTGTCTGATGATCTCAATACACTGATGATCTCAATACACTGTCTGATGATCTCAGTACACTGTCTGATGATCTCAGTACACTGTCTAATGATCTCAGTACACTGTCTGATGATCTCAGTACACTGTCTAATGATCTCAGTACACTGTCTAATGATCTCAGTACACTGTCTGATGATCTCAGTACACTGTCTGATGATCTCAGCACACTGTCTGATGATCTCAGTACAATGTCTGATGATCTCAGTACACTGTCTGATGATCTCAGTACACTGTCTGATGATCTCAGTACAGTCTGATGATCTCAGTACACTGTCTGATGATCTCAGTACACTGTCTGATGATCTCAGTACACTGTCTGATGATCTCAGTACACTGTCTGATGATCTCAGTACACTGTATAATGGCCCGACTACACTGGTTGACCGTCTGACTTCACGAGGGAAGGTTATGATGTTACCTCGAAGTAAGCCATGGTTCCGGTGGCGTTGGTGTAAGGGCCCGGGAGGCCGCCTCCCTCCCACTTCTTGATGGGAGCGTGAAGGTCGTTGTTGTCAGGGCTTCCCAGGGTGTAGGTGCGGCCGTAAAACGGTGTCCCCAGAACCAGTTTGTCGCGAGGACAACCAAAGTCCTCCCACAACAGGACGCCGTCGTTCTGCGGGTAGTAGAGCAACATTACTGAGGTAGAGACGTTAGGATCCAGATAATTATAAGAAGAAACATGTTAACCAACAACCCATTACCCGCCACTAAATACGGTTTGACCCCACCTCCTGTAACTACCTACTTCATGATGATAACAGACATCTGTTGTAGGATATCTCTAATACCAGACTTGTAGGATATTCATGATACCAGACAACTGTTGTAGGATATTCTTGATACCAGACATCTGTTGTAGGATATTCTCAATACCAGACTTGTAGGATATTCATAATACCAGACAACTGTAGTATGATATTCTTGATACCAGACATCTGTTGTAGGATAATCTTGATACCAGACATCTGTTGTAGGATATTCTCAATACCAGACTTGTAGGATATTCTTAATACCAGACAACTGTTGTAGGATATTCTTGATACCAGACATCTGTTGTAGGATAATCTTGATACTAGACATCTGTTGTAGAATATTCTTGATACCAGACATCTGTTGTAGAATATTCTTAATACTAGACATGTAGGATATTCTTGATACGACATCTGTTGTAGGATATTCTTGATACCAGAAATGCTGTAGAATATTCTTGATACCAGACATATGTTACAGGATATTCTTGATACCAGAAATCTGTTGAATATTCTTGATAGGGTAGTTTTGATACCAGACATCTGTTGTAGGGTATTTTTGATACCGGATTATATGTCGTACTATAGGAATTATTTTTTCTAAAACGCTGGTTCTTAGTAGCCTATGAATGTGTTTAACAGTAAGTGATGATTATAAAAGTGTCAATACAAGTGTAAGTATAAGAGTTACGAACTGTTACGGGAGAGGAGCTCTGATGGGACTGGTGCTTGTCATCATCAATATGTCGGCACAAATATGTGATATGAAATGAGTTTGTTACAGAATTCCTGCGTTTGAGGACTTTGTTTACTGTGGATGGTAGCAGGTAAATGGATGTTCTGGCTCTGAGTGAAACAAAGCTCAAGGGTAAAGGGAAAGAATGGTTTGGAAATGTCTCAGGAGTAAAGTTAGGAGTTGGTGAGAGGACAAGAGCTAAGGAAGGAGTAGCACTACTGCTGAAGCAAGAACAGCGGGAGTGTGTGAAATTGTAAGGCAGTGATTCTAGATTGATGTGGGTGAAAATGACTGAATTAGAAGAAAGATCATGAGAGGCAAGTGTTTTGGGAGCAGTTGAGTGAGTGTGACAGCAGCTTTGGTGATGGGTGATTTGAATGCGTGAGTAATGTAGCAGTTGATGATATAACTAGGAGGCATGGGTTTTTACTATTCTGAACACAAATGGTGAACATCTTGTAAAATTGTGTGCTGAAAAAGTACTGGTGATCGGGAATTCCTGATTTTAAAAGAGAGGCATAAGCAAGTAAACATATGACAGTAGAAGAGACGGTCAGCGGATATTAATGGATTACGAATTAATTGATAGGTGTGTAAAAGAGAGACTTTTGGATGTAAATATGCTGAGAAGGGCAGCTGGAGGTATATCTGATGGATGATGAGGATTTATGGAGGTTTTAGGAAAAGATGAAACAATGTCGTTGAGGTGGTGAGAGAAAGTGAGCTTGGAAAAGAGATTTGTGCGAAGAAATACAAGGAGAGACTGAGTGTAGAATGACAAAAGGTGAGAGTTAATGAAGCAAGGAGAATGGATGAGGGATGGAAAGTATTTAGGGAAGAAGTGATGGCATGTGCAAGAAATACATATGGCATGCAAAAGGTGGGAGGCGGGCAGATTAGAAAGGGCAGTGAGTGGTGGGATGAAGTACAGTTGCTTGTAAAAGAGATTTTGGGAGGAATTTGGACGGTAATTACAGGGAAGGAGGGCATATGTTTGGGGCATTTATAAGAAAAAGCGGCAGAAGGTCAAAAGGAAAGTGCTGGGGTCGAAAAAGAGGGCAAATGACAGTTAGGGTGAGTATCATTAAACTTTCGGGAAAATAAGATGTTTTGGAAGGAGGTTATGTGCGAAAAAAAAATAAAGAACAAATGGGAAAATCTGTGAATGAGGCAAAAAGGGAATATGAAGGGAGATGGAGTGAGCATTTTGAAGGACTGTTGAACGTGACTGATGATAGAGTGGCAAAAATAGGGTGTTTGGGTCGGAGTTGTATGCGACATGAGAGTGTCAGGGAGAGTGGTTTAGTGAAGAAAAAGGAGGTGGTGAAAGCTTTGTATGAGATGAAATGTGAAAAGGCGGCTGGAGTGGATAGTATTAGAGTTATATTTATTAAGAAAGTGAGTGACTATGTTGTTGATTGGTTAGTTAAGATTTTTAGTGTGTGTACAGATCATTGTGAGGTGCCTGATGATTGGCGGAATGCATGTATAGTGCCATTGTATAAAGACAAGGGGGATAAAGTTGGGTATTCACAATACAGAGGTATAAGTTTCTACCTGGTAAGTTGTATTGATTGAGAAAGTGAAGATATGTACAGAGCATCAGGCTGGGAAGGAACAGTGTGGTTTCAGAAGTTGAATTAGGTTTTTGCTTTGAAGAACGTGAGTGAGAAATACTTCAAGAACCAGACAGATTTGTATGTGGCAGTTCTGTATCTGGAGAAAGCAAAAGAAGCAGACGATAAGGTTGATAGAAGTGCCTTGTGGAAGGTCTTAAGAACATATGATGTGAGAGGTAAGCTGCAAGAAGTGTTTTTATCGAGGACGTAAGGCATGTGTACGAGTAGGAAGGGGAGAGTGTTTGGTTCCCAGTAAAGGTCAGTCTGCGGCAGGGATGTGATGTCACCATGGTTGTTTGTAGATGGTTTGGTTAGGGAGGTAAATGCAAGTTTTGGAGAAAGGGGTGAGTATGCAGTGTGTTGAAGATGAGAGGGCCAGGGAAGTGAGTCAGTTGTTGTTCGCCGATGATACAGCAATGGTGGCTGATTAGAGTGAGAAACTACAAAAGTTGGTGACTGAGTCTGGAATAGCGTGTGAAAGGAGGAAGCTGAAAAACAATGTGAATAAAAGCAAAGTTAATAGATTCATCAGGGTTGAAGGACACTTTAGTTGGGATGTGAGTCTGAATAGAGAAAAACTGGAGGATGTGAAGTGTTTTAGATACCTGGGAGTAGACATGACAGCGAATGGAACTTTGAAAGCGGACGAGACTCATAGGGTGGTTGAGGGTGCTAACGTTCTGGGAGTGCTGAAGAATGTGTGGAAAGAAGTCGTTATCAGAAGGGCAAATATGGGTATGTTCGAAGGCATTGTAGTCCCGACAATATTATATGGATGCGAGGCATTGGCTATGTGGAGGAGGATGGCTGTGCTGGAAAAGAAATTTTTGAGGACAATATGTGGTGTGAGATGGTATGATCGAGTAAGTAATGAAAGGGTAAGAGAGATGTGTGGTGATAAAAAAAAAAAATGTGGTTGAAAGAGGAGAAGAGGGTGTATTGAAATGGTTTGGTCACATGGACAGAATGAGTGAGGAAAGATTGACAAAGAGGATATATGTGTCAGAGGTGGAGGGAACAAGGAAAACAGGGAAACCAAATTGGAAATGGAAGGATGGAATGAAAAAGATTGATCTATCGGAGCCTGAACATGCAGAGGGGTTAAAGGCGTGCACAGGATAGAGTGAATTGGAACGATGTGGTATGCTGAGGTCGACGTGCCGTCAGTGGACTAAACCAGGGCATGTGAAGCATTTAGGGTAAACCATGGAAAGGTCTGTGGGGCCTGGATGTGGATAGGGAGCTGTGGTTTCGGTGCAATACACATGGCAGGTAGAGAATGTATATGAGCAGATGTGGCCTCTCATGTGTTCCTGGCGTTAGCCTGCTAGCGCGGGAAATGGCGATCAAGAATGGAGAAGAAAAAAAGGTGCAAGTAAAAATATTCCGACATACTTTACATGTAAGTACAGGTCAAGGCTGTCTCTTGCTTCAAGAGATTTTTTGTTTCTGTACTGGCAACCATCTTGAGGTAGTCAGTGGGAGTATGAGAGTTACATTAACATATATACCAACACAAGAACTAACAAACTTTATAGTACAACCGCCACCTTCTGACATATCAACACGAGTTTCATTCATACTTAGATTTGATCATTTCTTACGTCATTGAGCTTCTCGTATGCCCACTGGTCGAGGCCTGGCCTCTTGTACAGCATGGAATGGACATCAGCAAAGCCGCACCAGTTTCCTCTTAGATCATACGTCATCAGGTGGATGGCATCCAACAAACTGTATCCAGAAAGTAAAACATTATCATCCTGTCTATCAGTTTCCCTTCATTACATTACAGTATATCCTACAGAGCTGCAACCCATGAGAATATATGAGAGAATCTTACAATATAGATGGCAGAGAGCATTAGTAATACATTACTGTAGGGTGGGCTGACCTGCACAATTGTGGCACGTGGTAACCTTCTTGAAGTCTGAACTTAGCTACAGGAACTGCTGCTGTCAGATCCCATCCTAAGCCCACAGAGTCAAATGCTTCTCGTAGTTCCTGTACCTGTGTGGTTACACAACTTTCTTAACTGCGTTGGCACAATGATATACCGATGATATGATTTCACTGATGTATCGCATTATATATATATATATATCTTTTTTTTTTTTTTTTCATACTATTCGCCATTTCCCGCGTTAGCAAGGTAGCGTTAAGAACAGAGGACTGGGCCTCTGAGGGAATATCCTCACCTGGCCTCGTTCTCTGTTCCTTCTTTTGGAAAATCAAAAAAAAACGAGAGGGGAGGATTTCCAGCCCCCCGCTCCCTCCCCTTTTAGTCGCCTTCTACGTCACGCAGGGAATACGTGGGAAGTATTCTTTCTCCCCTATCCCCAGGGATATATATATATATATATATATATATATATCTTTTTCTTTTCTTTCAAACTATTCGCCATTTCCCGCATTAGCGAGGTAGCGTTAAGAACAGAGGACTGGGCCTTTGAGGGAATACCCTCACCTGGCGCAATTCTCTGTTCCCTCTTTTGGAAAATTAAAAAAAAAACGAGAGGGGAGGATTTCCAGCCCCCCGCTCCCTCCCCTTTTAGTCGCCTTCTACGACACGCAGGGAATACGTGGGAAGTATTCTTTCTCCCCTATCCCCAGGGATATATATATATATATATATATATATATATATATATATATATATATATATATATATATATATATATATATATATTGGAAAGGATCACAATTTTGCGCGTGATCAAGATATTCCTATGAGTCCACGGGGAAAATGAAACACGATAAGTTCCCACGTGCACTTTCGTGTAACAATCACACCATCAGGGAAGACACAAGAGAGAAATATAACAGTCAGTTGATATACATCGAAGATGGCGTCCTAGCTTCGTCTCTTCGATGTATATCAACTGACCGTTATATTTCTCTCTTGTGTCTCCCCTGATGGTGTGATTATTACACGAAAGTGCACTTGGAAACATATGGTGTTTCATTTTCCCCGTGGACTCATAGGAATATCTTGATCACGCGCAAATTTGTGATCCTTTCCAATATATATATATATATATATATATATATATATATATATATATATATATATATATATATATATATATAATATTAAAGAAGCAGACGGAGGGACTTACTAATTTTAAGTAATTGTCTTTGTCAGCAAATGTACCGCCACGGTCCGTGGCTCCTGGGTATTCCCAGTCCAGGTCAAAACCATCGAAGCCGTAATCTGTCAGCAGTTCTGCAGGAACCATGGACTACCTTAACTTTCCGTCATAATTATAGTGACAACACATACAGTGACAACACATATTGTGACAATACATACAGTGATAATACATATAGTGACAATGCATATAGTGACAACACAAATTGCGGTGTTTCATGTTACACCATAGTGAACTTTCTATCATTATCACAGTGATATATATATATATATATATATATATATATATATATATATATATATATATATATATATATATATATATATATATATATACGTTGTCATGTATTCTCCTAAGATCTTGTTTAAGGGTATTGGATTACAAGCAATCGAATAGTCGTTTCTCTGTTGGGGGCGATCATAGCCTCGCAGTTAGCGTTCCCAGCTACCACGCAAATGGTACGGGGTTCGAATCTTTGCATATATGTATAAATATATTATCATGTACTCTCCTAACATCTTGTTTAAATGTAAAATCTTATATTATTTTGTCTTCCATACTACGTGCCTCTCTGCCACGTTGGAACCAGATCATTCTGCGTTCATTCAAGTCCTTGTTGCTTCGTCTCACTTTGACTGAGACAAGCCGGGCTTCATACCAACCCTTTATATATCGGTGCCGATGCCTTCCACGGCAGTCTCATTCCAGACGACATCCTGAGGTGTAGTGGCTCTTCCCCGAGGTGTGGTGGTGTGGTAGGGGAGCAGAACGATTTTGTTATATAAGGTAAGCTGCCTATGTGGTTAAATGCACTTGTGGTTGTATTAACATAGTTTTATGTTGTGTGTTGGGAAATTGCTTTTCATTTGATTTGTGGTTAATTAGTTATTATACTTGCTGTTACTTCTATGTTTGATTAATAATACTGATCATTATCAACCTGGGCTCATTCTATACCTGTAATTTTTCACAATCATTTATGACGGGTCTTCTCCTCGCAGTATAACCTAGACAACAGTGCTCTATATCGACCATCACCTTCATTACTGTGAGAGCTAGATTCGTTATAACGTGTATATATATATATATATATATATATATATATATATATATATATATATATATATATATATATATATCTCATAGCAACACATGGTATTATAGTAAGACATATAGTATTACTATAACACGTATAGTATTATTAGAAGACATATAGTATCATAGTAACACATGTAGTATATAAGTAAGACATATCATTATAACACTCATATTATAATAGAAACATATTTAGTATTATCATAACACGTATAGTATTATAGTAAGATATATAGTAGATATATAGTAACACATGGTAACAACAGAGACAGCGGTGTTACTTACGAACAACACTCCTGATGAAGGTTTGTCTGCGTTCCTTAACACTGACCATCTGAGAATACTTCTTGCCTCCCTCAGCCCAGCCTCCCACGGCGATCATGGTCTTGATGCCTGGGTACTTTTCCTTAAGGGCCACGAAGCGACTGTAGCCGTCCGCGTTGATATCCAGCTGAGGTAGATAATACATGCTCTCTCATACATAACCCGACCACTGTATGTGCATCACTATATTATCAAGTATAAACCAACACAACAGCAACATGTATGTACGATTATTCACTTCTATGTCGAAATTATAAATGTTTACATGAGAAAGACAGACAACAGGCGGCCTGATTGGCCCACTACTGGGTTGTCTGGTGAAAAAAAAAAAAAAAAAATGGTTCCACAGGTGTATCGTAAACACTATCCTCCTACCTACAGAGAGCTTCTGTTTACCCCCAGGATACAGAAATTGACGTCATACCTTGGCAGCAATCCCGGTTTTATAAACTCCCTACGACTTTCTTTAAACATGCTGATAAGCTCCCTGTACTTCGCTCGTATTTCTTTCGATCTGCCATTAACTGCATCTTTCTTCCCCACCTGAACGACAAAAATCACATCCTCGGAATTGTTTGAAACTTCAAACTTATGTAGGACATGTTCTAGCCAGAACTCCTGGTACTGATGTCTGACTATAGTAGGCTAAACCTATTGTGAGGGAAGAGTTCGTTGCAAGTGGGTAATGTGGCGACACGTTGTCCTTGCAAGTTAGAAGTATCTTCCAACTTCGTGTCAGCGGTTGTTATCTTACTAAGATGAGCTATCTGCCCTACATGATATGCCTGTGTCTGTTTCTTGTATCGCAACCGTAAAGAACCCAGCTTCCTCCTCCCAACCTTTCATCCTAACATCTAGTTTCTCCAAGTCTTCGCTGTTTTTCCTAACATCCACTGAATACCTATCAAATACTATGTCACCTCTGAGTCCTGGTCATAGTGTACGACAACTTTTGTTGTTTCCACAGTGATCTCTCCTGCCTGACGTCATACACAGGTTCGACATTATCTTATGGTCTGGTATTTTATATTCTCACTTAAACTATTAACGTCATATCATCTTAACTAAATGAGATCCCATGTTCTTCTTACTCTGGAAGTGTCAACAGACATTAACTTCATTAAGTACTGGAAATCATATTTCCACGTACAATCTAGCTTCCTCTTCAGATGCGTGATCATATATGAACAGTATCAGGATGAACATCGAAGCCTAGTACTAGCCGTCTTCAATATAACCATGTTTACTTCAGCCATGTTTACTGCAGCCATCTTTAATATACCCATGTTTACTGCAGCCATCTTTGATATACCCATGTTTACTTCAGCCATCTTTAATATAGCCATGTTTACTTCAGCCATCTTTAATATAGCCATGCTTAGTTCAGCCATGTTTAATATAGCCATGCTTAGTTCAGCCATGTTTAATATAGCCATGCTTAGTTCAGCTATGTTCAATATAGCAACTTTTAATATAATTATCTTTAGTTCAGTCATGTTTAATATAGGAATCACTAATGTAGCCATATTTGCTATGAGACAAATCTCTGTCTGTTGGGGTAGTCTGCACATTGAAGACGTCTCTCCTGTTTGAGTCTGGGAGGGAGGGATATATTGTGCACGTTTAGTGACCATTACCGTATGTCCGGCCCTTAAACCCAACAAACTTACTAAATCATTCAGCATTAACATGATAAGATGTTTCTGTCAATAAACACACACACACACACACACACACACACACACACACACACATATATATATATATATATATATATATATATATATATATATATATATATATATATATATATATATATATATATATATATATATAGTGAATTGGAACGATGTGGTATACCGGGGTCGTCGTGCTGTCAATGGACTGAGCCAGGGCATGTGAAGCGTCTGGGGTAAACCATGGTAAGGTCTATGAGGCCTGGATGGGGAAAGGGAGCTGTGGTTTTGGTGTGGTATACACATGACAGATAGAGACAGCGTGAACGAATGTAGCCTATTTTGATAGTTCCTGGCGCTACCTCGCTGGGGGGGGGGGGGGGGGGGGGGATGCTATTTCATGAGTGGCGGGGTGGCGACGAGAATGGATGAAGACAGCAAGTATGAATATGTACATGTGTATGTATGTATATGTCTGTGTATGTATATGTATGTATACGTTGAAATATATATGTATGTGTATGTGCATGTGTGGGCGGTTATGTATATACATGTGGATGTAGGTGGGTTGGGCCATTCCTCGTCTGTCTCCTTACCCTACCTCGCTAACGCGGGAGACGGCGATTAAGTATATAATGATAATAATAATAATTATATATATATATATATATATATATATATATATATATATATATATATATATATATATATATATATATATTCTTTTTCTTTCTCTTAAACTATTCGCCATTTCCCGCGTTAGCGAGGTAGCGTTAAGAACAGAGGACTGGGCCTTTTTTAGAATATCCTCACCTGGCCCCCTCTGTTCCTTCTTTTGGAAAATTAAAAAAAAAAAAAAAACGAGAGGGGAGGATTTCCAGCCCCCCGCTCCCTCCCCTTTTAGTCGCCTTCTACGACACGCAGGGAATACGTGGGAAGTATTCTTAATCCCCTATCCCCAGGAATAATATATATATATATATATATATATATATATTTATCCCTGGGGATAGGGGAGAAAGAATACTTCCCACGTATTCCCTGCGTGTCGTAGAAGGCGACTAAAAGGGAAGGGAGCGGGGGGCTGGAAATCCTCCCCTCTCATTTTTTTATTTCAATTTTCCAAAAGAAGGAACAGAGAAGGGGGCCAGGTGAGGGTATTCCCTCAAAGGCCCAGTCCTCTGTTCTTAACGCTACCTCGCTATCGCGGGAAATGGCGAATAGTATGAAAAAAAAAAAAAAAAAAAAAAAAAAAATATATATATTATTGTATTTCAACTTTATAAAATGGGAAACAGGAATCATGCGGGGAGTGATCATCCTTCTCGAAGGCTCAGATTGGGGTGTCTAAATGTATGTGGATGTAACCAAGATGAGAAAAAAGGAAAGATAGGTAGTATGTTTGAGGAAAAGAACCTGGATGTTTTGGCTCTGAGTGAAACGAAGCTCAAGGGTAAAGGGGGAGAGTGGTTTAGGAATGTCATGGGAGTAAAGTCAGGGGTTGGTGAGAGGACAAGAGCAAAGGAAGGAGTAGCACTCCTCCTGAAGCAGAAGTGGTGGGAGTATGTGATAGTGTACGAAAGTAAACTCTAGATTGATATGGGTATAACTGAAAGTGGATGGAGAGAGATGGGTGATTATTGGCGCCTATGCACCTGGTCGTGAGAAGAAAAATCATGATAGTCAAGTGTTTTGGGAGCAGCTAAGTAAGTGTGTTAGCAACTGTGATGCACGAAACCTTATTATAGTGATAGGTGATATGAATGCAAAGGTGAGTAATGTGGCAGTTGAGGGTATAATTGGTGAACATGGGGTGTTTAGAGTTGTAAATGGAAATGATGAAGAGCTTGTAGATTTGTGTGCTGAAAAAGGACTGGTGATTGGGAATACCTGATTCAAAAAGAGAGATACACATAAGTATACGTATGTAAGTACGAGAGATGGCCAAAGAGCGTTACTGGATTACGTGTTAATTGATAACCGCGTGAAAGAGAGACTTTTGGATGTTCATGTGTTGAGAGGGGCAGCTGGAGGGATGTCTGATCATTATCTTGTGGAGGGGAAGGTGAAGATTTGTAGAGGTTTTCAAAAAAGAAGAGAGTGTTGGGGTGAAGGGAGTGGCGAGAGTAAGTGAACTTGGAAAGGAGAGTTGTGTGAGGAAGTACCAGGAGAGCTTGATTGCAGAATGGCAAAAGGTGAGAGCAAATGACGTAAAGGGAGTGGGAGAGGAATGGGATGTATTTAGGGAAGCAGTGAAGGATTGCGCAAAAGATGCTTGTGGCATGAGGAAGGTGAGAGGTGGGCAGATTAGAAAGGGTCATGAGTGATGGGATGAAGAAGTAACATTGTTAGTGGAAGAGAAGAGAGAGGCGTTTGGACGATTTTTGTAGGGAAGTAGTGCGAATGACTGAGAGATGTATAAAAGAAAGAGGGAGGAGGTCAAGAGAAAGGTGCAAGAGGTGAAAAAGAGGGCAAATGAGAGTTGGGGGAGAGAGAGAGTATCGTTAAATCTTAAAGAGAATAAAAAGATGTTTTGGAGGGAGGTAAATAAAGTACGTAAGACAAGAGAACAAATGGGAACATCGGTGAAGGGGGTTAATTGGTAGGTAATAACAAGCAGTGGTGAAGTGAGGAGATGGAGTGAGTTTTTGAAGGTTTGTTGAATGTGTTAGATGATAGAGTGGCAGATATAGGGTGTTTTGGTTGAGGTGGTGTGCGAAGTGAGAGGGTCAGTGAGAATGGCTTGGTGAACAGAGATGTTGTGAAAGCATTGCGGAACATGAGAGCCGGCAAGGCGGCGGGTTTGGATGGTATTGCAGTGGAATTTATCAAAAAAGGGGGTGACTGTGTGGTTGACTGGTTGGTAAGGATATTCAATGTATGTATGGCTCATGGTGAGGTGCCTGAGGATTAGCAGAATGCATGCATAGTGCCATTGTACAAAGGCAAAGGGGGTAAAGGTGAGTGCTGAAATTACAGAGGTATAAGTTTGTTGAGCATTCCTGGGAAATTATATGGGAGGGTATTGACTGAGAAGGTGAAGGCATGTAAAGAGGATGAGATTGGGGAAGAACAGTGTGGTTTCAGAAGTGGTAGAGGATGTGTGGATCAGGTGTTTGCTTTGAAGAATGTATGTGAGAAATACTCAGAAAAAGATGGATTTGTATGTAGCATTTATGGATCTGGAGAATGCATAAGATAGAGTCGATAGAGATGCTTTGTGAAAGGTATTAAGAGTATATGGTGATGGAGGTAAATTGCTAGAAGCAGTGAAAAGTTTTTATCAAGGATGTAAGGCATGTGTACGGGTAGGAGGAGAGGAAGGTGATTGGTTCCCAGTAAATGTCAGTTTGCGGCAGGGGTGCGTGATGTCTCCATGGTTGTCTAATTTGTTTACGGTTGGGGTTGTTGGAAGGTGAATGCAAGAGTTCTAGAGAGAGGGGCAAGTATGCAGTCTGTTGTGGATGAGAGGGCTTGGGAAGTGAGTCAGTTGTTGTTCGCTGATGTTACAATGCTGGTGGCTGATTCGGGTGAGAAACTGCAGAAGTTGGTGACTGAGTTTGGTAAAGTGTGTGAAAGGAGAAAGCTGAGAGTAAATGTGAATATGAGCAAGGTTATTAGGTTCACTAGGGTTGAGGAACAAGTCAACTGGAAAGTACGTTGAAATGTATAGGTATGTGTATATGCGTTTGTGGACTTGTATGTAAATGCATGTGTATGTGGGTGGGTTGGACTATTCTTTCGTCTATTTCCTTGCGCTACCTCGATGACGTAGCAGACAGCGACTAAGTATAATAATAATAAATATATATATATATATATATATATATATATATATATATATATATATATATATATATATATATATATATATATACAGTGCATCACCTCAGGATCAATGACAAGGACCTCCCAGGTGACATTTGAGAGGCCGCAGAAGGAGTAGACGAGGTGGGTGCACAAGTCGGCCGGGATGTCCTCGATGTCATAGCTGGTGTGGTCAGGGCGGTACAAGGCCCACCTCTCGAAGTAGCAGACTCGTCGGGCAAGTCGGTCTGGGGTGGCTCGGTAGTGCTCCACAGGTTCATGGTCTGATGAAGAATATTTCCATTTCATTTCATACTTCCATTAGTAAATTCATGACTCTACTTTACCCACAGCCTCTACCACAGTCCCAGTTAAGTTCCCTTTGTAGGTCTACTGCTTTGCTTCTCCTCACTACGCTGCTGGCCACCCTCCGCAAAAGCCACTAGTTCCCAAGTGATTCATTCATAGTCTGAGGAATTTGGCCATGACATGCCGACCTTATCTCATAGTACGGTAACACACTTTCTACCATGATTCTTATCATACTTATCATCGACCACCTCCTCATGACCACACTCAGTGTCACCATCATTTTCTTTATAATTTTCTCCATCTTCCTCATCTATAGTTGCCCTCAGCGTAACGTGAGCACTTGTATGTACGTAGTGTTACGACCAAAGTATTACACTGGCGTTGCCCCGTCTCTTAACCTTGTATAGTATATCCTGCGTCTTAACTTTATATATACATATATACAAATATATTCACATATATACAGATATACACAGAAACACACACACACACACACACACATATATATATATATATATATATATATATATATATATATATATATATATATATATATATATATATATCATTTTATATTATACTTTGTCGGTCTCTCGCATTAGCGAGGTAGCGGAAGGAAACATACATACCTGTAAATCTCAACGTATATATATATATATATATATATATATATATATATATACACACACAGACATATACATATATACACAAGTACATAATTCATACTGTCTGCCCTTATTCATTCCCGTTGCCACCCCGCAACACATGAAATGAAAAAACCCTCCCCCCGCATGTGCGCGAGGTAGCTATAGGAAAAGACAACAAAGGCCCCATTCTTTCACACTCAGTCTCTAGCTGTCATGTATAATGCACCAAAACCACAGCGCCCTTTCCACATCCAGGCCCTACAGAACTTTCCGTGGTTTACCCCAGACGCTTCACATGCCCTGGTTCAATCCATTTACAGCACGTCGATCCCGGTATACCACATCGTTCCAATTCATTCTATTCCTTGCACGCCTTTCACCCTCCTGCATGTTCAGGCGCCGATCACTCAAAATCTTTTTCACTCCATCTTTCCACCTCCAATTTGGTCTCCCACTTCTCGTTCCCTCCACCTCTGACACGTATATCCTCTTGGTAAATCATTCCTCACTCATTCTCTCCATGTGACCAAGCCATTTAAAAACACTCTCTTCTGCTCTCTCAACTACACTCTTTTATTACCACATACCTCTCTTACCCTTTCATTACTTACTCGATCAAACCACCTCACACCACATATTGTCCTCAAACATCTCATTTCCAGCACATCCACCCTCCTGCGCACAACTCTATCTACAGCCCACGCCTCGCAACCATATAACATTGTTGGAACCACTATTCCTTCAAACATACCCATTTTTGCTTTCCAAGATAACGTTCTGGACTTCCACACATTCTTCAAGGCTCCCAGGATTTTCGCCCCCTCCCCCACCCTATGATTCACTTCCGCTTCCATGGTTCCATCAGCTGCCAAATCCACTCCCAGATATCTAAATCACTTCACTTCCTCCAGTTTTTCTCCATTCAAACTTACCTCCCAATTGACTTGACCCTCAACCCTACTGTACCTAATAACCTTGCTCTTATTCACATTTACTCTCAGCTTTCTTCTTTCACATACTTTACCAAATTCAGTCACCAGCTTCTGCAGTTTCTCACCCAAATCAGCCACCAGCGTTATATCATCGGGGAACAACAACTGACTCACTTACCAAGCTCTCTCATCCACAACAGACTGCATACTTGCCCCTCTTTCCAAAACTCTTGCATTCACCTCCCTAACAACCCCATCCATGAACAAATTAAACAACCATGGAGACATCACGCACCCCTCCCGCAAACCAACATTCACTGAGAACCAATCACTTTCCTCTCTTCCTACACGTACGCATGCCTTACATCCTCGATAAATCCTTTTCACTGCTTCTAACAACGTACCTCCCTCACCATATATTCTTAATACCTTCCACAGAGCATCTCTATCAACTCTATCATATGCCTTCTCCAGATCCATAAATGCTACATACAAAGCCATTTGCTTTTCTAAGTATTTCTCACATACATTCTTCAAAGCAAACACCTGATCCACACATCCTCTACCACTTCTGAAACCACACTGCTCTTCCCCAATCTGATGCTCTGTACATGCCTTCACCCTTTCAATCAATACCCTCCCATTTAATTTCCCGGGAATACTCAACAAACTTATACCTCTGTAATTTGAGCACTCACTCTTATCCCCTTTGCCTTTGTACAATGGCACTATGCGCATTCCGCCAGTTCTCAGGCACCTCACCATGAGTCATACATACATTAAATAGCCTTACCAACTAGTCAACAATACAGTCACCCCATTTTTTAATAAATTCCACTGCAATACCATCCAAACCCGCTGCCTTGCCGGCTTTCATCTTCCGCAAAGCTTTTACTACCTCTTCTCTGTTTACCAAATCATTCTCCCTAACCCTTTCACTTTGCACACCACCTCGACCAAAACACCCTATGTCTGCCACTCTATCATCAAACATATTCAACAAACCTTCAAAATACTCACTCCATCTCCTTCTCACATAACCACTACTTGTTATGACCTTCCCATTAGCACCCTTCACTGATGTTCCCATTTGTTCCCTTGTCTTTCGCACTTTATTTACCTCCTTCCAAAACATCTTTTTATTCTCCCTAAAATCAATGATACTCTCACCCCAACTCTCATTTGCCCTCTTCTTCACCTCTTGCACCTTTCTCTTGACCCCCCCTCCTCTTTCTTTTATACATCTCCCAGTCATTTACATTATTTCCCTGCAAAAATCGTCCAAATGCCTCTCTCTTCTCTTTCACTAATAACCTTACTTCTTTATCCCACCACTCACTACCCTTTCTAATCTGCCCACCTCCTGCGCTTCACATGCCAGAAGCATCTTTTGCACAAGCCATCACTACTTCCCTACATACATCCACCCAGGTGGATGGTGATGGGTCGTGAGTAACAGGTGGATAATGATGGGTCGTAACAGGTGGATAATGATGGGTCGTAACAGGTGGATGATGATGGGTCGTAACAGGTGGATGATGATGGGTCGTGAGTGACAGGTGGATGGTGATGGGTCGTGAGTAACAGGTGGATGATGATGGGTCGTGAGTAACAGGTGGATGAGGATGGGTCGTGAGTGACTCCTTGGCAGGCTGTTATGGACGTAGGCTGTTGGGCATTTATGAACCTAAGAAGGCATTTCTGGTGCTGGGCAGCATCTACATCACAGACAGGTTTTCATGCACCTAGGAAGTCAGTCATTCACTGTCCTAATGGAGGCATTTACGTTCCTACTCAAGCATTCTTTAATACATGTATGAACGTAACATATAATTGTAATGTTAATTGTACAATAAAACTATAGTCAATGACAGTTGTATAAAAGAACCAATTATTACCTGCTGGTAATCTTATAATGATTTATGATTAACGTGTTTAATGATTAATGATTAAATAAGAGACAAGAGTAAGACCCTGGAGTCGTAGTATACGTACCTCCTGGCCTGGCGTAGCGAGGTTCGCCCAAGACTAGAGTGAACGTGACCAGGAAGATCACCAGACTACACCACACCTGCTGCTGTAACAACAAAACACCACGTTAATATATATCCACACCTGCTGCTGCAACAACACACCACGTTAACATATCTCCACACCTGCTGCTGTAACAACACAACACCACGTTAACATATCTCCATACCTGCTGCTGTAACAACACTTTACGTTAACATATCTCCACACCTGCTGCTGTAACAACACAACACCACGTTAACATATCTCCACACCTGCTGCTGCAACAACACACCACGTTAACATATCTCCACACCTGCTGCTGTAACAACACAACACCACGTTAACATATCTCCATGACACTACAGCTCAGCATGACCTGCTTCCCTAATTAATGTGGCTCCCCTCCTCCTACCTTAATGTGGCTCCCCCCTCCTCCTCCTATCTTAATGTCGCTCTCCTGCTGCTGCTCCTATCTTAATGTGGCTCCCTTGCTGCTCCCCCTCCTATCTTGATGTGGCGTTCCTGCTGCTGTAGCTATCTTAATGTGGCTCTCCTGCTGCTGTAGCTCCTATCTTAATGTGACTCTCCTGCTCCTCCTATCTTAATGTGGCTCTCCTGCTGCTGTAGCTCCTATCTAAATGTGTCTCTCCTGCTGCTCGTCCTCCTATCTTAATGTGGCTCTCCTGCTGCTGCTCCTCCTATCTTACTGTGGCTATCCTGCTGCTTCACCTCCTATCTTAATGTGGCTTTCCTGCTGCTCCTCCTCCTATTTTAATGTGGCTCTCCTGTTGCTGTGGCTCCTATCTTAATGTGGCTCTGCTGCTGCTGTGGCTCCTATCTTAATGTGGCTCTCCAGCTGCTGTGGCTCCTATCTTAATGTGGCTCTCCAGCTGCTGTGGCTCCTATCTTAATGTGGCTTTCCTGCTGCTGCTCCTCCTCCTATCTTAATACGGCTTTCCTGCTGCTCCCCCTCCTATCTTAATGTGGCTCTCCTGTTGCTGTGGCTCCTATCTTGATGTGGCTCTGCTTCTGCTGTGGCTCCTATCTTAATGTGGCTCTCCTGCTGCTGTGGCTCCTATCTTAATGTGGCGCTCCTGCCGCTGTGGCTCCTATCTTAATGTGGCTCTGCTTCTGCTGTGGCTCCTATCTTAATGTGGCTCTCCTGCTGCTGTGGCTCCTATCTTAATGTGGCGCTCCTGCTGCTGTGGCTCCTATCTTAATGTGGCTCTGCTTCTGCTGTGGCTCCTATCTTAATGACTTTCATAGGTGGTGGGAGTGGATCCTGCTTATTAATGACAGGCTGGGGTTTTGGAGCCTACTTATTAATCACATGCTGGAGGGTCAGACCCTGCTTATTAATGACAGGCTGCTGGAGAGTTGGATCCTACTTATTAATGACATGCTGGAGGGTCAGATCCTGATTAATGGCATGCTGGAGGGTTAGATCCTATTTGTTAATGACATGCTGGAGAGCAGTACCCTATCTATTAATGACTTGCTGTAGAGTCGGATCCTGCTTATCAATGACATGCTGGAGGGTTGGATCCTACTTTTTAATGACATGCTTGAGGGTTGGATCCTGTTTATTAACTACATGCTGGAGGGTTGGATCCTTCTTTTTAATGACATGCTTGAGGGTTGGATCCTGCTTATTCATGACATGTTGGAGGGTTGGATTCTATCTATTGATGACATGCTAGATGGTTGGATCCTACTTATTAATGAGTATGTATGTACATCAAAACATGTTTAGCATGTAACCAAAGGAATTATTTAGAAATTGACAAGATATAAGCAATATGGTGTGAAATCTTCCAGACAAAAACTAAACCAATTGTAATTGGATGCTGATATAGACCTCCAAAGTAAAATAATTCTATAGAATTGTTAGTAGAATGCATTTCAGAAATCTGCTATGAAGCAGAAGTAGTAATTCTTGGGGATATGAATATTTGTGTTTATAAAAAATTATGATGCCGTATAAAATGTAAATGAATACTCTGAAAATGTATGGAATGGTGCAGTTAACAAATGAAATAACCAGGGAAACGAGGAAATCAGCCACGATTCTGGATCATGTTATACGTAGTAAAGCAGGAAAAATTAGTCAACATGGAGTATTGCCAATAGGAATTAGTGATCACTGTTGGCGCCAGACGTATGAAAGTTGACAGCGAAATTAATGGAATGACTCATTTAATCCATTGTGGACACGTCAGTCTGTAAGATGCCTTATTGAATGTATAAGATCCCATTGTCAGTCTGTAAGATGCCTTACTGAATGCATAAGATCCCATTGTTGTTTACTGGCCGGAAGAGATCATGTTTACTCAGCGAAGTAAATAAACTTAGTACACCACGAGACTCGAGCTGTTTGATAGCCCCCTTGTGTTGCTCCACCTCGCGAGTTATTTTTCACCAGTTTCTCCTCCTATGAGACTTCTGTGGGAGGAACAAGTGGTGCCCAGACCCGGGAGTAGACTTTACGTGCTCAAGCGAACTGAACTTGTGTATACGTGCAGCAAGCTGTGGTGATTACTCGTGATGGCGGAGAAGGAGCAACTTGAAAGAGGACGGGCGGCTGCTCGAGGATGGTGTACGAGAGCCTCCAAGGCTTTGCTGACTTTGCTTGAACTGCCAACTGTGTCCAGGGTGCAGCTGGAAGACGCTTTAGCGGATTTAGATAAGCGTCTAGACACCTTGGACCGAGTTCAAGCGGCATATGAACTGACAATAAGTGACCCTGAGTTGTTGGAAGCAGACCTGGACAAAGCAGATAGTTTACGCAGTGGTGTTAGAGCTGTTCGGGTGCAGGCTGGCGAACTGTTGGCGAAACTGGATAAGACTGCCGTCCATGAAGGGTCGGGAAGTAGTGAAGATAAGTCAGCAAGTGCAAGCGCAGTGTGTACTAGTGCCAGTGTGAACCTTCCACGGCTCGACTTGCCGAAGTTTAGTGGTGAACTAACCCAGTGGCAGTCATTCTGGGATTTGTTCGTGGCCATGGTAGACGACTCTACTCTACCAGCCATCAGCAAGTTCACCTATCTGCAGGCCTTATTGGAAGGTGAGGCCAAGTCTGTCATCCAAGGCTTGTCACTTACTGCAGTTAATTATGCTGTGGCCTGTAATCTGTTGAAGGAGCGGTATGGGAAGCCAGAGAGGATTATCTTCGCTCACATTCAAGCTCTTCTTGGCTTGAGCCTGCCGTTCAAGCCTCAAGGATCTACGACTTATGTGTCCGCCTTGAGGAAGTTGTATGATGACCTCCTGATCCACATCAGGAGTTTGGAGGCACTGGGGGTAAGTGGCAGTGAGTTTGGCCTCTTCCTCACCCCAGTGATTTTGTCTCGTCTGCCGGGCGACATCCATTTGGAGTGGTCGAGGGAAGGATCGGGCCACGAAAGGGATCTCGCATGGCTGCTGGAATTTCTCAGGAAGGAGATTGAGCGCCGTGAACGCTCAGACTCCTTTAAGGACGTGACTACTGCTGCAGGGACAGACAGCCGCAGTGTGAGGGAGTCTGAGAGAAGAAAGAAGTCTCCTAGTAATGCATTTGCTCTTCAGACAGTCTCAGAGACATATTCAGGTGGGTGTGGATTTTGTAATAAGTCCCATTCCAGTGAAAAGGGCTTTAAAGTTATCAAACTTCCACGTGCAGAACGACTGGAAAATATTCGTTCTGCTGAACTGTGTTTTAAGTGCTTAAAAAGGGGGCACGTAGCTGTAGGTTGCAAGGCAAAGTGCTCTAAGTGTAAAGGTAACCATAATGTCCTTCTCTGCTCAAAGGATAATGTTTCACCTAAGGGCAGGGCTGTTAGTCAGCCGGCCAAGGAGAGTGAATGGGAAACGGGAGATACCAATGTTGTGCCTGGTGATCTAGTTGGTGTTTCTCATTCTTCACAGTTTAAACAAAGGTGTTGTGTCTTGCCGACAGCAAAAGTTAAAGTGTATGGAAGGCATGGCAAGTACAGTGAAGCTACCTTGTTGTTCGGCTCTGGGGCAGATCGATCCTATGTGTCGAGTGAATTTTTAAGGAAGGTTAGGCCTACATGGGTATCTTCTGAACAGATGTCCTATTCTGCCTTTGGGGGAAGGAAGAGTTCTAGATCTACCCAGTGTAATATTTATGACCTGAATTTAGTGGATGTTAATAATGAAGTAGTGTGTTTACTTGCAGCTGAAGTGCCCACAATATGTGCTCCATTATTACGTCCTTGTGTTCCAGCTGAAACCCTACTGCCCTTTAAGTCTGTGCAGTTAGCAGATGAGTATGAGCGGGACAGGAAGGTAAATGTTGACATTTTGATAGGACTCGATGCCTATTGGAAATTTGTAATCCCCAACAAGAATTTGCAGGTTGAGGGACTAGTGGCTCAAGAGACGGTGGTGTTTGGTTGGATCCTATCTGGGAATTGTGCTTCGGCATCCAAGGTAAATGTTAAGTTGTCTCAGATGTTATGCATTAACAATTTCAATGAGAATGAGTTACATAAGTTTTGGGATTTAGAGTCAGTGGGAATTTGTGACAAGGAAGTATATCCTGATGTTAGCAACCATCCTGTGTTAAAATCCTATTCAGAGACAGTTAAGTTTAAGGATGATAGATATGAGGTTGCTCTGCCCTGGAAATCAGAGCATAAGTGTAGCCTCCAAAATAATGAAAGGCTTGCAAGGAAAAGGTTGTTATGTTTGATGCATAAATTTAAATCCAATCCTAAACTTCAGGAGGAGTATGATGCCGTATTTGAGGGTTACGAACGGGAAGGCATCATTGAAGAGGTACCTGAGGGTGAGATGAACCGCCCATACCCCACATTCTACCTTCCTCATCATCCTGTCGTCAGGGAAGTCAGCACCACAAGTAAAGTAAGACCAGTTTTTGACGCATCTGCTGTGAGCTATAATGGAGTCTTATTAAATCACTGTCTTGAGGTGGGTCCCCCTCTTAACCCACAGTTGGTAGAGGTACTTATGAGGTTCAGAAGGTGGAAGGTTGCCTTAACTGGTGATATCACTAAAGCTTTCCTCCAGATTAATGTAAGGAAAGAAGACAGGGACGTGCATAGATTTCTTTGGAACTATAATGGTAACATTCGGATAATGAGATTTACTAGAGTTCCATTTGGTAATAAAAGTAGTCCATTTCTGTTGAACGCAACTGTTAAACATCATCTTAAAAGCTTTCCTGGTTCTGAAGTTATTGCAGAGCTAAAGGATAACCTATATGTGGATGACTGGTTGTCAGGAGCTGACAGTGCAGAGGAAGCCTTTGCTAAGTTTGATGAGGCACGGTCATTTCTATCCAAGGCCAGTATGACACTTTCAAAGTGAGGCTCGAACTGCGATGCCTTAAAAGACAGATTTAATGACTACTTAGAGCCCAGCAAGCATGCAGAGACAAAGATTCTTGGTTTACATTGGTGTTTGACTAGAGATAGTTTTTCATTTGATTGTTTAGAATTGAAGGATCTTGAGGTAGCATCCACAAAGAGAGCAGTTCTCAGTGTAATCAGTAAATTATTTGATCCTCTTGGCCTTCTATGCCCAGTAATCATGATGGCAAAAATTACGTTCCAAGATATTTGGAGACTTGGACTTTCTTGGGGTGAGATCTTGCCTACAGAACTGCAACACCGGTTTCAGAAGTGGGTTCAAAATATAAAAGTTCTTAACACATGGCAAGTTAATCGTTGTTACTTTCCAGAACTTGTATGGAACAAGCTTCAAATTGTAGAACTGCATGCCTTTGGAGATGCTTCCGAGAAGAGGTATGGTGCCTGCGTATACTTGAGAGTTCCTGATAATGACGGGTCATTTAAGGTAATCTTAGTTCTAGCCAAAGGAAGGGTAGCACCTATCAAGAAATTGTCGGTGCCGAGGTTGGAATTAATGGATGCTCTTTGTGTGCTAGGCTATCTGTATTTGTGAAGACTTCCCTACACTTAATTGATGTACAAATGTACTGCTAGACTGATTCTAAAGTAGCATTGTCTCTGATAAAGGGAGACCCTAATAGATGGAAGACTTTTGTAGCGAATAGAGTAACTGAGATTCAGAGTTTAATCCCCCCAGTTCAGTGGAAGCATATTCCTGGTAAAGATAATCCAGCAGACTTATTTCCAGAGGTGCCTTTGCTGAAGACTTAATTTTCTGTACCTCGTGGCTGAATGGTCCTGCTTGGCTCTCTGAACACTTTACTCCCATGCAACAGGATGAAGTACCAGCAGCACTGCCCATTGTAGAGGAGGTATTCCCTGACAGCCCAGTGACATGCTTAGTGTCCGAGCATCCATCAGTAGGGATTGACTACGCCCGCTGGGGTCATTTTACAAAAGCTATTAAGTGTGTAGCTTGGGTAATAAGGTTTGTGAACAATTGTAAACCTCATGCTGTTAAATGTTTTGGGCCCTTGTCTTATACAGAGTTAGATCAAGCTAAGACAAAGTTAATAATTTGTGTTCAGAGAGAAAGGTACAGCCAAGTGATCAATGCCTTAATGCTTGGAAAGTCACTCCCTGAGTTCTGACATTAGGAAATTCAATCCTTTTGTGGATGAAAATGGTCTTTTGAGAAGTAAGAGTCGGCTGGACCAGGCTGAATTAAGTTACGAATGCAGGCATCCTATGATTATTCCAGCAGGTCACATTGCCAAGCTGTTAGTTAGTTTCCAACATGTATTTCTGAAACACGCTGGTGTTTCCACTTTAATTTCAATATTAAGATCTTGTTACTTAATTGTCGGATTAAGAAAGCTTGCTAAGGTAGTGTGTATAGAGTGTATGATTTGTCGTAGACATCACTCACAAGCTTGCCGTCAGCCTGTAGCTCCTCTTCCAGGACTAAGAATTAACTCTGCTCCTCCTTTCACTGTGACAGGTGTAGATTATGCTGGACTACTGTTTTGTGTTGATTTTCCATGCAAGAAGCTGTACATTTTGTTATTCACTTGTGGAGTTGTCCGTGCAGTACACTTAGAGTTGACTAACTCTATGTCTTATGATGATTGCTTACTTGCCTTTCGTAGGTTTTCTGCCAGAAGAGGCCTTCCATCAGTTATTTACACTGACAATGCCAAGACTTTTATTAGTATGTCTAAACAAATGCATCAGTTCTTTGGCACCCTTGCTCCCCAGTGGAAGTTTGTTGTACCCCATGCTCCATGGTGGGGAGGTTGGTGGGAAAGATTAGTCCGATCTGTTAAATTAGCTCTGAGAAAGACTCTTGGTATAAAATGTTTAACAAGATGTGAGCTAGAGACTACCTTACATGAAATTGAGGCATGTGTAAATTCCAGACCCTTAACTTTTGCCACAGATGATCCTAATTCTGTAAGCCCTTTAACACCTTCTCATTTTAATTGGACGCACTGCTGGATTTCATAGAGAGCTTAAAGGTGATTGCCAGGTTCCTGAAATGTCACATAAGGACCTATGTGAGCGAGAAAGCCTGAGACATCAACAACTTGATAAGTTTTGGAATGTGTGGGTGTCTGACTGTTCATTGAATTTACCCCCTATCATTACAGGTTTCACACCCAGATGTAAACTGGAGAAGGGATCTCTTGTGCTGGTTCGGGAAGATAATTCTCCTCGTTTGCAATGGCCCCTTGGAGTGATTGTTGAGCTATTCCCTGGAAGGATGGAATAATTCGTAGTGTCAAAGTTAAGACTGCAAAGGGAGTAATTAGTAGGCCAGTGCAAAAACTGCATAACTTGGAGCTTTCATCTGCAGGGGAGGATGCTACAATAGATGAAGCTCATAGTCCCTTACCACCAACAGATGCCTTCCCAGCATAAGCTCAAGGTTCTGATGAGGCTCACTCCATGACACCGTCGTCAACTTATGTGTCTAGAACAGGACGAAGTGTAAAGCCTCCTCAGAGACTGAATATGTGAGATTGGAGGGTTTGAGATGTATTGTAGATTTAGGTTGATGATCAGTATAGTCCCTTTGGGTATTGTTTATTGTTTTATTGTATCATTTGCTTCCCAGAGTGAGGGTTGAGTTGACTCTTAGTGAGACATATGTATTTATACATCCTGATGCCATATGATCATGTTGTTGAGAGTAAGGATAGGAGTTATTAAAGGTACTCCTATGGTGGGGAGATGTTGGCGCCAGACGTATGAAACTTAACTGCGAAAATAATGGAATGACGCATTTAATCCATTGTGGACACGTCAGTCTGTAAGATGCCTTATTGAATGTATAAGATCCCATTGTCAGTCTGTAAGATGCCTTACTGAATGTATAAGATTCCATTGTTGTTTACTGGCCGGAAGAGATCATGTTTACTCAGCGAAGTAAAGATCTCGGTACACCACGAGACTCGAGCTGTTTGGTATACCCCGTGTGTTGCTCCGCCTCGCGAGTTATTTTTCACCGGTTTCTTCTCCTATGGGACTTATGAGGGAGGAACAATCACATCAGGAAGATCCAAGAAATATAAGTCAGTTGATATGTAACAAAGAGATATAGCAGGACGCCATATATATTCCATACGTACTCACTATTTCCCGCGATTGCGAGGTAGCGTTCAGGAACAGATGACAGCCTCACAGGGAGAACTCCTCTCTTGGACCCCTTCTCCCGTTTCTTTTTTTGGAAAAGTAAAACTGGAGGGAAGGATTTCCAGTCCCCCGCTCCCGGAACCCCTTTAGTCGCCTTGTATGATACGTGGGAAGTACTTTTTTTTTTTTTTTCCAAAAGAAGGAACAGGGGGCCAGGTGAGGATATTCCGAAAAAGGCCCTGTCATCTGTTCTTAACGCTACCTCGCTAATGCGGGAAATGGCGAATAGTTTGAAAAAATATATATATATATATATATATATATATATATATATATATATATATATATATATATATATATATATATATATATATAAGCTACCCTTTCTGATTGTATTTTTGAACACTGTTTTCATCTTACAGAGATACATGTAAACAATAATATCTTTAACTCAGATAATGTTATCGTGTCACCAGAATGATCTGGGTATGAGTTAATTACACAGGTGTGAGTGAAGCAGTGTGCGTGATTCTAAGTGTCACGTTAAACGGCCCACTGAGAACACTACCTACATATCACTACTGAAGTGATGGTAAGAAAATGAAATGTGGTGGTGGGGCTGGAAAAACGTTAATGAAGGTCTGCAATCATTACTGTACTTGGGGAAACAAACGGGGAGATGGCTAAAGGTTCCTACCATGAAAGCCATGGGTGCTGCCGAGATGTAGTGTGGGACGTGAAGGTAAACAATGGTCCAACGTCCAGCTTGCCCTTCCACTTATGGTGGCGCGGGGTCGTCTGTCCACTATATATAAGCTGCCTCATGATAACAGTTGCCAGTTTATCGTAAATGATGTTATCATTAAGTGAAGACATAGCTCCTGTTGTGTCTCTTTATCTTGAACAGTAAACTGCCACAGTCTGACCAGCAACGCAACACACAACTCTATCCTTAATGGTCAGACAGCTGTTTGCTACACCACGTTTACTAGTAATGATTGAAGGATAGAAAGACATCACAGTTTGAGAATGGCGGTTAAATACTGAGTTTACTGCCAACCCTTTATTGCAGCATGCTACATAACTGACTGTCAACCTTTATTACAACATGCTACACATCTGGCGCCGTGCAGGATCCTAGCCCTATCGTACCGCTCACCACACCTGCACACATCTGGCGTTGTGCAAGATCCTAACCCTATCGTACCGCTCACCACACCTGCACACATCTGGCGTTGTGCAGGATCCTAACCCTATCGTACCGCTCACCACACCTGCACACATCTGGCGTTGTGCAGGATCCTAGCCCTATCCTACCGCTCACCACACCTGCACACATCTGGCGTTGTGCAGGATCCTAGCCCTATCGTACCGCGCACCACACCTGCACACATCTGGCGTTGTGCAGGATCCTAGCCCTATCGTACCGCTCACCACACCTGCACACATCTGGCGCCGTGCAGGATCCTAGTCCTGCCACACCGCTTTTCAACTACACTGAAAACAAACAAATAAACAACAAGAAGCCTGCAGATTTAGTGAATATAGATCAGAATCTGATAATGTTCCTGTGTTAATCGACTATAAATATATACTCATGAAGTCAGAGAACAAATGAGTAAATAATGACTAAACATAATTATCCGGTCGGCCATATGGTGTGTATGTGTGTGTAAGGTTAATACTGTACTTGTGCCAGGGTTACATTTAATGTTTATATAGATAATAAGCAGGTCATGTGGTTCCCTCACACACCTCCATTATTCAGAATGTGTTCATACTCCAGTAATTTAGATTTGCTTCATCTTGATATTTACTCCAGTATATATATTGTGGGAACTGATGCATCAATATGGCTCCAGCTACAGCATGGGACAGGAGAATGTCCCTTGATGATTATCATCTTTTGTGTTGACCTTAGTCGAAGATTGACAGTTTTGAAATGGACTAAAATGAATAGTTGAGGAAGACTAAAGTGGATAGTTGAGGAAGACTAAAGTGGGTAGTTAGCAAGACTAAAGTGGGTAGTTAAGGAAGGTTGCTATTACTGTGGTATGTGGCTCCGCTCACACCAATGATATGGACAGCCTTTTATCTGACACCAAATAATCTTTTTAACATTCAGAAAAAATGTTTGTCATCAGGTCCCTCACAAACACTTGAACACCTATCTCGAGACTGCAGCTCAAGATTCAAGTCATTGTTTATCGTCTTGTTCAGCTAAATAGATAAGTCATTATTGTACTTCCATGTAATATATTCATCATCACGTGTTTGAGGTTTACTATTGTTAGCACATGGTAGGATCATTGAACCATTGGTGTGGCGGGACGGAACTGAGGTTGACTTGTGGATCTTTGATATTTGTGGTTAAGAAAGTAGTTTTAAAGATAATAATATTGGTATGTGTACGGTTACAATTATGGTAGGAAGCAGTATACCTGCTTGTGGACAACATGAGCTGTGGGAGAACGATTTGCGGTTGAGATTAGCTTTATCAAGGTAAGACGGAGCCGGAGTAATGAGCGAGAATATGAACAATTAATTGGTCTTGCAGACGTCGTTAGTAAGTACAGAGGCAAATCGTCCTCCTCACTGAGGAGCCAGCCATCTGGCTAACTTGCCAGCGAATCAGTGATCTTTGAAACGTAATTGGTGAGTTGTACTAGGCTGCTAGTTTGTCGCGCTATCTTACTACGTTGCTACGTACAAATAATAGTCCAAGTGTCCTCTGGGCCGTCTCATCTGCTGTCATTATCTGTCGCCTGGCCCTGAAGTACCTTTTTAACTGCTGACGATCAAGATTTTTAAGAAGCACAAAGAACAAAGTAGGATGTCAAGGATAGCTCCGTGATTAAGAGCTGAGTTAGAGAGAGAGAGGGAGGTTGGAGGCCATAGAGGTATCTATTATGGAAGAGAGAAGAGGAGTGACTTGATTACAGTCTTAAAGTTTCAAAACCAGTATGAAAAGGTTAGTATTGTACGGATCTTCGAAAAAATGTAAAGACGGAACCATCACAGGACACGCAGTCAGGCAAGGAAATGTTTACCAAAATGTAAAGATATAACAATTTTGCTTTTGTCTGGAATCAACCGTTTTTCTCTCCCTTGTTGAAAGAATATACTGTACAAACTATAAGATTACCTTATACGTTGCTTTCAAGGAAATGTTGGCAGTTTTTATGCGAAGGCAGTTGTGGGATAAGAACATTATGTACATGGTAAGGGCAAATAGCAGGAGACCTGATGGTCCATGACCAAGTTATCTGCTAAAGGACAGCATTTTTTATAATGATAATAACAATAATAATGATAATAACAATAATAATAATGATAATAATAATAATAATGACAATAAAGTGTTATGTGCGTTAGACCCCGTCTTTGTGCGTAGACCCCGTCTTTTGAACGATTGTTAGCCTAGCCTTACGTAAACTACGTCAGTGCATAGTCAGCGGTTTGTCCTGAGGGAAACTGTTACCACTGTTAAAGTTGCTAAGAATTCGTGGATGATTTTCCAGATGAAACATGGATGTGTATGTATTTATGTATGTATGTATACATACATGTATACACACTTACTCTCGTAAGTCTTAATGAAGAATAACATTACTGAAGAATAGTGTACAACGATCCAGTTGACTTAGTAATGTCAACAAGTTCTCCTGGTTGAAGGTGAGGAAGAACAGCGTAATGCCGCTTTGTTTTGTTCTCCAGATATAAGAAGGTCTGACATGTTAACGTGATTCTTACAACTCTACTCACAGCTCTCTTCCCTCGCCATCACTTTCAGTTTGTCTTTTGTTCTGTATGTCACTTTATATCGTCCTCCTCCACATGACGACACAATGTTTACATCATAACATGCGTACATCAGTGCCGTGAACAGCTTATTCTCGAATTTATGTTGAACACTATGTCTACACTACTTCGACATACAGACAAAAGTGTCAAGAATATATATTTTTTTTATTTGTAAACACTTTATCATCGTCTAACGACATAGTTTATTGGTGAGGTCACTGTATGAGGCGATAGCCTTGTATCGGGGCCTCGCTAGCTACCTTATCAGCACTTGGCTGGAGAGGTTCACAAGATAATCAATACTGTTATCTCGGTTGCTTTGCCAAATGACCCCCACAGTCCATCCTTTCCATTCTCTAATAAACTTCCTGCTGTGTTGTAAAGTCCATTTCACAATATTGTAGTAACTATAGCTTAAATCATCGAAAATTGGCTCTGATCGCTTGATTTTCAGTATTAGAGTTGCGTGATCATGCGGCATTCCGCCTTGTTGACATGTACGTGAAGTGCAACACTTCCTTGACCACTGTGGACCCACCATGACAATGTGTGTGTGTGTGTGTGTGTAACATTTCAGTGGTTGGGTATGAGTTGTACCCAGTGGTCAACAGTATACGCCAAGGTAATAACAGATCATGTAATGACTCGAGATATTGACGCTTCTCTTGGTATCTGTGTCACAAGATAATCAAGCTGGTCACGCATTCATTTTTCTTCTTAGATAATTTGTTTTACATACTTTAGATGTGAGTTAAGGTCATGGATACTTGTTCTTGTCAACACTGTGTTCCGTCGTGTCTGCTGACGTCATGACCCAGGTCACACTAAGCCTTTATCATTGGTAATTTAGAGACGCATGGGGAGCCTGTCTACGTCATTACTGGTCGTTTAGCGGCGCATGGGGAGCCTGTCTGCGTCATTACTGGTCGTTTGGCGGCGCATGGGGAGCCTGTCTACGTCATTACTGGTCGTTTGGCGGCGCATGGGGAGCCTGTCTGCGTCATTACTGGTCGTTTGGCGGCGCATGGGGAGCCTGTCTACGTCATTACTGGTCGTTTGACAGCGCATGGGGAGCTTGTATACGTCATTACTGGTCGTTTGCCGGCGTATGGGGAGCCTGTCTACGTCACTGCTGGCCGTTTGGCGGCGTAAGGGGAGCTTTTATACGTCATTACTGGTCGTTTGGCTGCGTATGGGGAGCCTTTCTGCGTCATTAGTGGTCGTTTGGCGACGCATGGGGAGCTTGTATACGTCATTACTGGTCGTTTAGCGACGCATGGGGAGCCTGTCTACGTCATTAGTGGTGGTTTGGCGACGCATGGGGAGCCTGTCTACGTCATTACTGGTCGTTTGGCGACGCATGGGGAGCCTGTCTACGTCATTACTGGTCGTTTGGCGGCGCAAGGGGAGCCTGTCTACGTCATTACTGGTCGTTTGGCGACGCATGCTACGTCATCAAACCATTTCACTTGTTCATTCAGTTCACGTCATAAGATGTAACTTGGCAACTTGTGAGAGTGGCAGGTAGGTGACTGGAGGCGGCTCCTCATGTTCCCTGATGATGTGAGCAGGTCACACACACACACACACACACACACACACACACACCACCACCACCACATACACACACACACACACACCACCACCACCACCACCACCACCACATACACACACACACACACACACACACACACACACACACACACACACACACACACTGGCATATTCACAATGAAGATTTTTTCGCGAGACGAATTTATACATAAGTTTTACCTGTTTACCATATATATATTATCCCTGGGGATTGGGGAGAAAGAACACTTCCCACGTATATATATATATATATATATATATATATATATATATATATATATATATATATATATATCCCCTTTGCCTTTGTACAATGGCACTATGCACGCATTCCGCCAATCCTCAGGCACCTCACCATGAGTCATACATACATTAAATAACCTTACCAACCAGTCAATAATACAGTCACCCCCTTTTTTTTTAATAAATTCCACTGCAATACCATCCAAACCTGCTGCCTTGCCGGCTTTCATCTTCCGCAAAGCTTTTACTACCTCTTCTCTGTTTACCAAATCAGAGTGCTCAAATTACAGAGGTATAAGTTTGTTGAGTATTCCTGGTAAATTATATGGGAGGGTATTGATTGAGAGGGTGAAGGCATGTACAGAGCATCAGATTGGGGAAGAGCAGTGTGGTTTCAGAAGTGGTAGAGGATGTGTGGATCAGGTGTTTGCTTTGAAGAATGTATGTGAGAAATACTTAGAAAAGCAAATGGATTTGTATGTAGCATTTATGGATCTGGAGAAAGCATATGATAGAGTTGATAGAAATGCTCTGTGGAAGGTATTAAGAATATATGGTGTGGGAGGCAAGTTGTTTGAAGCAGTGAAAAGTTTTTATCGAGGATGTAAGGCATGTGTACGTGTAGGAAGAGAGGAAAGTGATTGGTTCTCAGTGAATGTAGGTTTGCGGCAGGGGTTTGTGATGTCTCCATGGCTGTTTAATTTGTTTATGGATGAGGTTGTTAGGGAGGTGAATGCAAGAGTTTTGGAAAGAGGGGCAAGTATGAAGTCTGTTGTGGATGAGAGAGCTTGGGAAGTGAGTCAGTTGTTGTTCGCTGATGATACAGCGTTGGTGACTGATTCATGTGAGAAACTGCAGGAGCTGGTGACTGAGTTTGGTAAAGTGTGTGAAAGAAGAAAGTTAAGAGTAAATGTGAATAAGAGCAAGGTTATTAGGTACAGTAGGGTTGAGGGTCAAGTCAATTGGGAGGTAAGTTTGAATGGAGCAAAACAGGAGGAAGTAAAGTGTTTTAGATATCTGGGAGTGGATCTGGCAGCGGATGGAACCATGGAAGCGGAAGTGGATCATAGGGTGGGGGAGGGGGCGAAAATCCTGGGAGCCTTGAAGAATGTGTGAAAGTCGAGAACATTATCTCGGAAAGCAAAAATGGGTATGTTTGAAGGAATAGTGGTTCCAACAATGTTGTATGGTTGCGAGGCGTGGGCTATGGATAGAGTTGTGCGCAGGAGGATGGATGTGCTGGAAATGAGATGCTTGAGGACAATGTGTGGTGTGAGGTGGTTTGATCGAGTAAGTAATGTAAGGGTAAGAGAGATGTGTGGAAATAAAAAGAGCGTGGTTGAGAGAGCAGAAGAGGGTGTTTTGAAATGGTTTGGGCACATGGAGAGAATGAGTGAGGAAAGATTGACCAAGAGGATATATGTGTCGGAGGTGGAGGGAACGACGAGAAGTGGGAGACCAAATTGGAGGTGGAAAGATGGAATGAAAAAGACTTTGTGTGATCGGGGCCTGAACATACAGGAGGGTGAAAGGAGGGCAAGGAATAGAGTGAATTGGATGGATGTGGTATACCGGGGTTGACGTGCAGTCAGTGGATTGAATCAGGGCATGTGAAGCGTCTGGGGTAAACCATGGAAAGCTGTGTAGGTATGTATATTTGCGTGTGTGGACGTATGTATATACATGTGTATGGGGGTGGGTTGGGCCATTTCTTTCGTCTGTTTCCTTGCGCTACCTCGCAAACGCGGGAGACAGCGACAAAGCAAATATATATATATATATATATATATATATATATATATATATATATATATATATATATATATATATATATTGGAAAGGATCACAATTTTGCGCGTGATCAAGATATTCCTATGAGTCCACGGGGAAAATGAAACACGAAAAGTTCCCAAGTGCACTTTCGTGTAATAATCACATCATCAGGGGAGACACAAGAGAGAAATATGACAGTCAGTTGATATACATCGAAGAGACGAAGCTAGGACGCCATTTGGTATATCAACTGACTTTTATATTTCTCACTTGTGTTTCCCCTGATGATGTGATTATTACACGAAAGTGCACTTGGGAACTTATCGTGTTTCATTTACCCCAGGCTGGAAATCCTCCCCTCCTATTTTTTCAATTTTCCGAAAGAGGGAACAGAAAAGGAGTCCTCTGTTCTTAACGCTACCTCGCTAATGCGGGAAATGGCGAATATGTGTGAAAAAAAAAAAAAAATATATATATATATATATATATATATATATATATATATATATATATATTATATTTTGCTTTGTCGCTGTCTCCCACGTTTGCGAGGTAGCGCAAGGACACAGACGAAAGAAATGGCCCAACCCACCCCCATACACATGTATATACATACACGTCCACACACGAAAATATACATACCTATACATCTCAATGCACACACATATATACACACACAGACATATACATATATACACATGTACATAATTCATACTGTCTGCCTTTATTTATTCCCATCGCCACCTCGCCACACATGGAATGACATCCCCCTCCCAATAGTTTCGTTACCGTAATGTTGTTACTCTCAACAATTAAGAGGCTAAACTGACTGTCTACATCACTGTTCACGTCACTGTTGCAACATGGGGCAATCACACTGCACACAACTCCACTACACTTCGACCATTTAACTTGAAATTCTTGCATCATTTAGTCAGCAAATTGTGCTGTACATAGCTCACTGAGATCATCAACAACACGTAAAGAATAATGTTAAATTTCCTTCAGTCTCCCGTGCGTCATCACTCACTTTTTCAAACAGAATTGTGGTTTGATCACTGATGATTAATCATCTTTCTTGTGTTTAGCTGTTTCGCAAAAACATTTTGTGTCATTCGGCTCTACTTTTCTTAACCACTTTTCATATTCGGTGTCTTACAACCACTCTGCTCTAAAATTAGCATATTACTCACTTATGATTTTATGATTGATTTTTGAATTTTCCTCATATATTGAAATAACACTAAGTTTGGTGCTAAATAAAAAAAGGCTCCGAAAAATGCACTAAGTCGTTAAATAAGAAATTTAGGCGCTAGATCTCTATATAAAACAGCGCTAGATGTAGCGCCAAAAATGCTAAGTTGGCAAAGCTAAATTTATGCTTGGAGTGCCAAATACTGGCACAGGGTTAGCTATGTGCAACTGCAGGCGGACGTATGTTGTATAAAATGTGAATAAACAAAGTAAATGTAACACAAGATAACTTACTAAAGTATAATTCGTTTTGTTTATGCATTACTATGTAAGAATTTGTTAAGGTTTTGTATGGCCTGACCAAATCTTAGACTCATTCAGCACAGTGATGAACGGGAAATAATTATGCTGTTTATTTCAACCGAACAGTTTTGATGTTCCAAACACAGTCAACAAAAGACAATTTTGTCAAAAAGTCTCTGCCGGCATCAGCTGGATCTGAACGATGAGAGCAACAGTTGTTACTCCTTTCTTAATAATAAGTATATTTTCAGAGATATTTTATGATAAAAATTAGTATAAAAAAGACACGTTGTTAACTTTATTAGCATTATACCTGCATAATATCAATAAAAATTAGAAAGTCTCCTCAGAAGTGTAGAAAAGATCATAATTCAAATGTTATTAAGAAATCTTTGTTTACAAATCGCTTCCGGTGTACTGTAGTGATCACTTCAAAACTTTTAACAAATATTTGTAGTAAGTACTGTGCAAAGTAGTCGTAGATTGTGCGTTTTTAAGTGTATCCTCTTTGCTTGTTTTATTGTAGCATATGTTTCGTGCAGTTTGTGTATGGTAGAAAATCAGGCGTCATTTATATATATAAACTCAGTGTGACGGGTGAGCTCTTACTGTTCCAATTCTTCAATGTTATTGAAGATATTCATTCCTCTTTTCTTTTCATTATGGGCACGGACGTGAAGTAGCTATCGTTTCAAGTGTATTTTACGTGACTGTTTTGTTATTTATGAGATAATAATTTAGTTTTGAAACATGATTCCAATTTGATAATCAGTCAATCCGCAGATTAATGTGATGTACGGCCATTACTAGGTAATTGTTTACGTTTTTTGCGCCTTATTATATATGGATTTATTGCCTTTCGTTTTGAAGAAAAGTAAGGTAAAAGTCTGGTTTACCTTTGCATCTCGTGTCATAGCATAGCAAATTGAATAAGAATGATTATATTATTCATTGTTAGTGCCGTGAATATTTGTACTTCAGTTTACAGACGCACGTGTTTAGGTTGATGTTTTTAATGAAAATGTACCAATGGGTTCCTTATAATGTTTATATTGAAAATACAGTATGGAAATGTAGGTGTAGCACCTTCTACTATATTAGTTATACGAGCTTGTAAAGTGAGAATTAGAATTAGAGGGAAATTTTTAGGGTAAAATTACTTAAAACTAACAGTTGAGAGTGTAGCAGATACATAATTAACACTCATTGAAATCTAGTTACTATAAAGCTGACACAAAGGATGTTTTTGGTGTCATGACACAATTTTATAAAGTAAGACAAAGGCCATTAGAAATGTAATCATCCTTACGGCAAAAAACTGGCACATTCGGATTTCGTGGTGTTTCATTTGTTTTATATTATACTGCATTGATAATGTTCAAGCAAAATATCAAGAAACTTCCCTTATTGATGGTTGTATAATTTTTTTTCATCAAGAATTGGTACATTGGCCTTTCATAACAAAAGTGAGGTGTCTACCTTATTGAAGCGATTTCTGCACCACTATACGGGCATACAGTTAATCAAATCCTGCTCCAAAGTAAACTAATCTAAGGCTTCATGGTCTAAAAATTGTACTGAAAGTTCTAAGCTAGTAAAATCACACCATTCGCACATTTCATCCTTAATGAGAGTCAAGAAAATACATCAAAAATAACATCATGTATAATATTCTGGATTTCATTGTCATGGGGGTAATGAAATCAATATCAATCAATGTAATAACATTGATTTCCCATTGTTGCCACCAAGAGACGAGCACTTAATCCTACTGTATGATCAGATCAATTGTAGCACATTATGTTATAAATTCGTCTGTCCTTATATGAATATGAGCAGTAAGTCAGTTTCCAAAAGTATTATATTATATCTAAATAACATCAAGATTTATGTAAAGAGATGTTGACTCCTAGATAACTAGTTATCACATCTCTCTATAAGTTTATGAATTGTTTTCATCATGATACTTTTAGCATATGCTGTAAACTACTAATAATAGGTTTCATATATTACAAACAATAAATTTCATATATAAATCTATCTCACACGTGCTTTTCATTGCACCCACTAGCAGAAAAGTTTTGCCTATGTGTGTTCATTGTACAATTTATACATTACCATGATTCATATTCTATTTTCATTATTTTCAACCTCACATTATCTCTGTCCCTCATAACTCTACTTCTAATGAGTTACTTATCAGTTTTAAAAGTCTTGTAAGTTGCTTTTTCCAGTTAAAACAATGATTTCTTAGAAGTAGAATACACATAAGAAAACGTGCTTCCACCAACTGAAAATTTACCATATATTTCGGCATCTGTGCAAGATTCAACTGTTGACTGATTGTGTTCTGCAGTACCAACACAGTGTTTAGAGAATGTAATATTCATTGTATGTATGGTTCATGGTGAAGTGCCTGAGTGTTTGTGGAATGCATGCATAGTGTCATTGTACAAAGGCAAAGGGAATAAAGGTGAGTGTTCAAATTACAGGGATATATGTTTGTTGAGTATTCCTGGGAAATTATATGGGAGGGTATTGATTGAGAGGGTAAAGGCATGTACAGAGCATCAGATTGGGTAAGAGCAGTGTGGTTTCAGAAGTGGTAGAGGATGTGTGGATCAGATGTTTGCTTTGAAGAACGTATGTGAGAAATACTTAGAAAAACATATGGATTTGTATGTAGCATTTATGAATCTGGAGAAGGCATATGATAGAGTTGATAGAGATGATTTGTGGAAGGTATTATGAGTATATGGTGTGGGAGATAAGTTGCTAGAAGCAGTGAAAAGTTTTTATCGAGGATGTAAGGCATATTTATGAGTAGGAAGAGAGGAAAGTGATTGGTTCCCAGTGAATGCAGGTTTGTGGCAGGGGTGCGTGATGTCTCCATGGTTGTTTGATTTGTTTATGGATGGGGTGGTTAGGGAGGTGAATGCAAAAGTTTTGGAGAGAGGGTCAAGAATGCAATCTGTTGTGGATGAGAGGGGCTTGGGAAGTGAGTCAGTTGTTGTTCGCTGAAGATACAGCGCTGGTGGCTGATTCGGGTGAGAAACTGCAGAAGTTGGTGACTAAGTTTAGTAAAGTGTGTAAAAGAAGAAAGCTGAGAGTAAATGTTAATGAGAGCAAGGTTATTAGGTTCATTAGGGTTGAGGGACAAGTTAATTGGAAGGTAAGTTTGAAAGGTGAAAAACTGGAGGAAGTGAAGTAGATATCTGGGAGTGGATTTAGCAGCAGATGGAACCATGGAAGTGGAAGTGAGTCAGTGGGTGGGGGAGGGGGCGAAGGTTCTGGGAGCGTTGAAGAATGTGTGGAAGGCGATAACGTTATCTTGGAGAGCAAAAATGGGCATGTTTGAAGGAAAAGTGGATCCAACAATGTTATATGGTTATGAGGCATGGGCTATAGATAGGGTTTTGCTGAGGAGGGTGGATGTGTTGGAAGTAAGATGTTTGAGGACAATATGTGGTGTGAGGTGGTTTGATCAAGTAAGTAATGAAAGGGTAAGAGAAATGTGTGGTAATAGAAATAGTGTGGTTGAGAGAGCAGAAGAGGGTGTATTGAGATGGTTTGGTCTTATGAAGAGAATGAGTGAGGAAAGATTGGCAAAGAGGATATGTGTGTCAGAGGTGGAGGGAACTAGGAGAAGTAGGAGACCAAATTGGAAGTAGATGGATGGAGTGAAAAAGATTTTGAGCAATTGGGGCCTGAACATACAGGAGGGTGAAAGGCGTGTAAGGAATAGAGTGAATTGGAATGATGTGGTATATTGGGGTCGACGTGCTGTCAATGGATTTAACAAGGGCATGTGAAGCATCTAGGGTAAACCGTAGAAGGTTTTGTGGGGCCTGGATTTGGAAAGGGAGCTGTGGTTTTGGTGCATTATGCATGACAGTTAGAGACTGAGTGTGAACGAATGTGGCCTTTGTTGTCTTTTCCTAGCGCTACCTCGCATGCATGCGGGGGGAGGGGGATGCCATTTCATGTGTGGCAGGGTGGCGGCAGGAATAGATGAATGCAGCATGTATGAATATGTACTTGTGTATATATGTATATGTCTGTGTATGTATATGTTGAAATGTATAGGTAAGTATATGTGTGTGTGTGTGTGAGCATTTATGTATATTCATGTGTATATGGGTGAGTTGGGCCGTTCTTTCGTCTGTTTCCTTGCGCTACCTCGCTAATGTAGGAGACAGCAACAAAGTATAATAAGAAAAATAATTCCAGCATTATATTTGCCTCTTGTAGGGGATTACTTGGATACATGCTGTTGTCTGTTTGTTGAAATCTGGTGCTATGTTGACTTTATTTTCAGGATGTGACTGGTATGTTTTGTTTTGACTCCTGGTATATTTTGACTAGAGCATTAAGCATTAGAATAAATCTTGACTGCTAGAAACCATAGGTGAGGTTTTTATAGGTCTTGCTGATTTTCCATAAGTGTGTGGTATTACCTGATTTTACTGTAAATGACTCAGTTTCCTGGATAGGTAATTTTTACAAAATGGACAGTTGTGTTATAATTGATTAATTTGATGGAAGTGGTACGTTAGAATCCTTGCACTTCATAGACTTAACATAGAGACTTGGATTTTGGGATGTTAAATGAGCACCCAACATAGAGGGTGGGATTTTGGGTTAAATGAAAAAAAAAAAGCCTATAATGAATGTAAATCTCAGCCCTTATGTGAGGTTAGGTGAGGTATTCATGTATGGTTCTGTTGATTTAGGATGAGTTCATATGTCTGTAAAAATTTTTTTCATGCTTGATTGTCATTTCCCGCTTTAGTGAGGTAATGTCAGGAACAGATGAAGAAAGGCTGCATCTGCTCACATCCATTCTTTTGCTGTCCTGTTTCATGCATAGAAACTGCTGCTTCCAATTTACAACCAGGCCCCACAGAACTTTCCATGGTTTATCCTGGATGTTTCACACGTACTGGTTGAGCCCATTGCTGGTACATCGACCCCTGTATACCACATCATTCCAGTTCACTTTATCCCATGCATGCCTTTCATCCTTATGCATGTTCAGGCCCTGATTGCTCAAAATCTTTTTCTCTCCATCCTTCCATCTCCAATTTGGTCTCCCTATGCTCCTTGTTCCCTCCTCTTATACATATACCCTCTTTGTCAACCTTTTCTCACTCATTTTTTCCTTATGTCCAAACCTTTTAAGCTCTCTCAATCACACTTTATGGAACCACACATCTCTTTTACCCTTTCATTACTTAATCAAACCAGCTCACATCTATATTGTCCTTATACGTTTTATTCCCAACACATCCACCCTCCTCTGCATAACCTTTTTTTATAGCCCATGCCTCGCATTAATATAATATTGTTGGGACTCGCTTCCTCTTCTCTGCATCCATTTGCTGTTCATCAGGCATTGTAGTCCATTAGAATGGGGTTTCCATTATGTTATGACCTAGATACTTGTTATTTCCTTGTCTTTTGTCCCATGATTAGGGGTAAAGATTTCACTGCTGATTGAAAGAACTATTGAAATTAGCCAATGAGGGATTTAATGTAAAGGACATGTTTTAGGAAAATATTCCACAGGTTAGGCCTTTGTTGCATTCATGCCCTGTAAAAGGATCAGGCAACAGGGTTTTTAGAGGTCCAGGAGAACTTTTGCTGATAGATATTTACCTGGATGCTTTCTGTGTGCAAGAAGATATGCTGTTAGCTCTGGGAAAATTTAGCCATCATAGGACTTTAACTCATGGGTGTCTGGGGGATTTCCAGGGGGACAAAGCCAAAATCTGTGGGGCAACCCCTCAAAGTGATTCCATTAGAGGCAAAGGGAATTGTGGTGTGGAAAGCTCACTGTGGGATTTGATGTGATTAACATTTTTGTGGTTTGCTTAAGAAATGTGAGTAGATAACGAAATATATGTTAGCTTTTCATTTTCTAGGGGAGGCAAGTGGTCCTCTTTGTGGATGCCATTGCTTTAACTAAAGCTTTTCCTTGATCGTCATCTTAGGGAGAAAATTGACCTGGAGATTTTTTCCCTCCACAGTTGAAACATCAGGGAATTTTCTCATATTTGGAACCCCCTTACTTGTGGACTGATTTGTTAAGACAGCATCCTGTGGAAGGTGGGTCACCCTCTAATGACTTCTGGGGTTAAAGACTGAGGTGCCTGGAGAGAAGGAATGGAGTGTATGCTGGTGTAATGATGTGGTTGGTTGCTCGAAACAGTTACAGAGACACTGTTATGCAGATTTTTGAGAATGCCCTCAAGAGTCACATAATAGTAAACTTTTCTCATGCATATGGTATTTTTAATCATTTGTTTTTATTTGGCTGGTATCAATTCTATAGCTGGAAGAGTAGCTACAACAGGTGAGTGCAAGTGTGGGGTCTCATCTTAAAAAACATACTTTTTATTAATTCATAATTGACATTTTTCATGGTCTCTTGTTGTATGGTGTTGACCACATATGTATGTAATCCTTATACTATAATTTGCTTTAATTTTTTCCATTAACTAGTAATTTTCTTTTAGCAAAACTGATCAGTGGATGATGCTGTGCTTTGATATATTGGTAAACACATGTTATAATGTCAAAAACTAGTATTTGAGGACTTACTGAAGTAGTATGTCTGTTACTTATAGCATTAATATATTTCAGATTATGTTGGGAGCAAGTTATGGGTTGATGCAAGCAAGATTTTGAACAATGTGAATCATGAGCAAGGTGCTCAAACTGAGGCTTGTTTAAAAGAAAATATAGTGTTAGACTGGAAATATAAGGACAGCTTATATATGCCTGGAGAGAAATTTTAAGATTGAAATAGTTTTGGTAGTGGTAACTACACAAAACAAAAGTGTTGCAGTTGAAGTGAATTACTCAATGGTCAAGTGATGAGTGCTCAGCTTCTTCCCCCAAACGTGGAAGCCTCCAAAATGCTGGAGGCTGCTTTACAACAGATGGATGGTATTATAGCAGGTAATAGAATATTCTGAGGGATGCATTTGCATTATATTCAATTTGCAGATGAACTCTGAATAATCATGTTGATTGATACCTGTGGAATATTTTTTTCATTGGTATTTTACTCACATCTCCTGAGGGAGACATTAGAAAAAAGATTAACTTTGAACTTTCACTGAAACTCAGTAGGTGTAGTCCCTTTCTGCAGCCATATCAGGTGTAAAGAAATAAGGAGAGACAAAAGTTGCAATTTGCAGTTGTTGCTTTTCACTTATGTGTGAAGCTACAATTGTAATCTTTTTTCAATTAATGTTATATCGTGTTGTTTATAACTTTATGTTGTAATATTTGGTATCCCGCTTTTTAGATATGATGTCATTTTTTTATAAGATGCGGTGTACCAATGAGCAAATACATGTACACACACATGGGCCTCATTGGTATAGTGGTTAAGGTTCTTACCCATGTGTTAGGTAATAGTTGGTAGGCAGCCTCTAACTAGAGACATATATTACTAGTACTACCCACCTGTGTACCAAGAGGGTTAGAGACAGCCGTATAGTGAGCCGGCAAATCATTGGTTGTCAAGTTGCATTCCTCTGACTCAGGTACCTGTCTTTTCTTTCTGCCTCACCCACATGTGGACTGTTGGCATTCTGTCCATAGAATGCAATATCTCCTTGTTACTCTAGCATTTGACAACACATAATTCTCACAACTTGTTCTTTGTAACTCTAGATTTTCTCACAGTGAGTGCTTTGTCCATAAAACCCAGTCAGTTGGCAAAATGATAGGAGCGATAGAAGTAGTAGGTAGGTACATTTGAAAAGAGTGTTTGGTAGAAATAGAAGGTAGGAACATTTAGGTGTGAGCATTAGGTAGAAGTGGTTGGAACATTAGGTAGAAATATTCGGTAGGAACATTAGCTAGGCGCCTCTGGAAACACTATGCTAAAGTTGTCCTATGCCAGTGGCCTGTTAAGTGTGAGGCAATAAAGGCTAAGAAACAGAACTGGAATTCACCAGTTATGGAGACCTTTTGCTGTGGATACCCCCTCGAGGGAGGTCCCAAAGATAGTGGGCATCAGAGATACAGATAGATAGATAGGTTGCTGCCTATGCATGACTCTGTATGGGCTTACTCAGGGTCAGGCTTACATAGGTTTGAATCCTGGGTGGAGCAGTTGAGCCGCACCCAACCCAGGTGCTTTTCCTCTCCATAGGACTGGTTGATAAATGGGTACCTAACTTAGGATGGTGTCTGTGTATGTGTACATACATTGGAGAAAAGACATGGTACATATATACAAGGTTAAGAAAAGGGCAACAGGAGTGTAAAACTCTTCCTTGTAATGCACAGTTAGTGATCGCACACAGAAAAAAAGATCCTGGAAAAAAGCTAAAGGCAGTTAAAAACCATACTGAATCATAGTAAAACTTAAAATTGTAGTTATTATGTAAGTATATGAAAACTGAGATATGAACAAAGGAGTTGTAGGGATATACAGGGTTAAGAAAAGGGCAACAGGAGTGTAAAACTTTTCCTTGTAATGCACAATTAGTGATCACACACAGAAAAAAAAATCCTAGAAAAAAGCTAAAGGCAGCTAAAAACCACACTGAATCATAGTAAAACAAAATTGTAGTTATTATGTAAGTATATGAAAATTGAGGTATGAATAAAGGAGTTGTAGGGATTTAAGTGCCTTTGTTACATGAGATGGCAAAAGAATCTATTGCAGAGATGTGTTAACTCTAGAAATAGCTTTATTCATTCTCTTATGTTTCCAAGATTTTATAAAGCTGTGATGATATGAATATTTAGATACCTTCAGTTTAGATCTGTCACAGTCTTTGTTGCCCTTTGAGGTCAAACTCACGAGCATGAGATATAATCCCAAGAAATTCATTTCCAACCCTTATGATAAAGGTGAGGAGACACCAACCTTCTCTCACTCTTTATGAATGACCCCTGGATGATTGCAGTTGCTCGCTTGTTATTCAGATCTTTCCTCAGCTAATCAAGAACTGCCCACTCACTTCAAGCCACTAAGAGCTCACAATTCTCATGGATTGCACCCTATCAAGATATGTTACATGCTGCTGCTGTCATTTGGTTTGTTCAAGTCTTACCATCCTTTTGTTTTGTTTTATTTATTACATAGCATTTATTGATGGTTTGATAAGAAGAGTATGTTTGAGAGAGCTGAGGGTGTGCCAAAATGCTTTGGACATATGGAGAACATGAGTGAGGAGAGGTTGACAAAGAAGATATAAGGGGACAAGGAGGAAGGGGAGACCAAAATGCTGATGGAAGGATGGAGTGAAAAAGATTTTGAGTGCTCAGGGCTTGAGCATGTAGCATGGTGAAAGTTGGGCATGGAATAGAGTGAATTTAAGTGATGTGGCTTACAGGGAACAATGTGCTGTCATTGGACTGAAGCAAGGCATATGAAGCAAATGGTGAAACCATGGAAAGGTCTGTGAAGCCTGGTTTTGAATAGGGGTTATGGTTTCAGTGCAATAATGCACACATGACAGCTAGAAAATGGATAGGAATGAATGAGGCCTTTTCATTTGTTTCTGGTACTACCTCGTTAATGTAGGAATCGACAAACAGTTATACATATATGTGTAGGATAGGGAAGAAAGAATTCTATCTCCATGTTCCCTGCGTGTCATGGAGGCAACTATGGGAGGGGCTGGAAGTCCTCCCCTCCAGTTTTTACTTTTCCAAAAGAAGGAACAGTAAAGGGGCCAAGTGAGAATTTTTCCCCTAAGGCTCAGTCTTCTGTTCTTAATGGGACCTCACTAATGCAGGAATTTTATTTATTTATTATACGTAATCCCAGTTTTCAGCATCAGCTAGATAGCGTTAGGAAACAGACAAAAAGTGGCCCATCCATTCATATACACATAAACGACCATACACACACATATACATACATATACATATCAACATACACATACAGAGACATATACATATATACACATGTACATATTCATACTTGCTTTCCTTCGTCCACTCCTGTTACTACCCCGCCCCACAGGAAATAGCATCGCTACCTCACACTTCATCGAGGTAGCGCCAGGAAAACAGACAAGGCCACATTTGTTCACACTCATTCTCTAGCTGTCTTGTGTAATGCACCGAAACCACAGCTCCCTATCCACATCCAGGCCCCACAGACCTTTCCATGGTTTATCCCAGACTCTTCACATACCCTGGTTTAGTCCATCGACAGCACATCAACCCTGGTATACCACATCGTTCCAATTCACTCTATTCCTTGCATGCTTCTCACCCAATATTATGTCCAAGCCCTGATTGCTCAAAATCTTTTTCACTCCTTCCTTCCACCTCCAAGTTGGTCTCCAGCTTTGCCTTGTTCCCTCCACCTCTGACACATACATCCTCTTTGTCAATCTTTCCTCACTCATTCTCTCCATATGTCCAAACCATTTCAACACCCTCTTCTGCTCTCTCAAACATACTCTTTTTATTTCCACATGTCTCTATTGCCCTTTCATTACTCAATCAACCCACCTTACACCTCTCCTTCTCACATATGTATACTTATGTATATCTCTCTTTTTTAAACTAGGTATTCACCATTTTGTGGATGAACGAGGTAGCATTAACAACAGATGACAGAGCATTAGAGAGAAGCATCCTCACTCCTTGCTCTGTTCTTTCTTTTGGAAAGTAATAAAGGAAATGAGGATTTTCAGCCTCTTGTTCCCTTCCAGCTTAGTTGCCTTCTTCAGCATGTAGGGAACACATGGGCTGTATTCTTTCTACCCTATTCCCAGGGATAAAGAGGGAGAGATGTATTTACACAATAGATACACTTTTTCCTTTGTCTGCCAGGTACACAGCTGGAGTTAGCAAGCATTCCTGACCGCAGTGTGTCACCCACTCTTTCAGTAGCAGAGTTAGCAGAGAAGTTACGGCAAGCAGTACAGACACCACAGGTAATTTTCATGCTGGTTTATGAATCTTCTTGCAATAAAGCATCATTAAGTGCCAAATGAATTTTTTTTTTTTTAAAGCACATAGTCTATAAGGCAGTATGGTAGATCTGTACTCACATGGGTAGATCTGTACTCACATGTGTGTTGCATCTCACAAATGAATGTTTTTTTATGGTGAATCAAGGTTGTTGCCATGGCCAACTCTACCAGCTTTACAATACATCCCTCCTGATATGACACAAAGTGTGTGCTTTTACTACACCAGTGTTATAGTTTTCTTACACTTATATGCAATTTCTCTATGCAGTAATGCTGTTTTCCATGGCATGTGAAACATCTGGATAACCATGGAAAGGTCTATTGGGCTTGCATGTGGATAGGGAGCTGTGGTTTTGGTGCCTTACACATGACAGCTAGAGACTGAGTGTGAATGAATGTGGCGCTACCACGCTGAAGCAGGGGGTAGTGATGCTGTTTCCTGCGGGGCGGGATAGCACCAGGAATGGATGAAGGCAAGCAAATATGAATATGTACTTGTGTATACATGTATATGTCTTTGCATGTGTATGTATATATGTATGTATATGAGCATAAATGTGTCTAAATGTGTGTGGATGTACCCAAGATGAGAAAAAAGGAGAGATAGTATGTTTAAGGAAAGGAACCTAGATATTTTGACTCTGAGTGGTTTGGGAAGGTCTTGGGAGTAAAGTCAGGGGTTGGTGAGTGGACAAGAGCAAAGGAATGAGTAGCACTACCCCTGAAGCAGGAGTTGTGGGAGTGTGTGATAGAGTGTAAGAAAGTAAATTAGATTCATATGGGTAAAATTGAAAGTGGGATGGGTGAACATTGGTTCCTATGGACCTGGTCATGAGAAGAAAGATCATGAGAGGCAAGTGTTTTGGGAGCAGCTGAGTGAATGCATTAGCAGCTTTGATGCGCGAGACCAGGCTATAGTGATAGGTGATTAATGTGAGTAATGTGGCAGTTGAAGGTACAATTGGTGTACATGAGTTGTTCAGTGTTGTAAATGGAAATGATGAAGAGCTTGTAGATTTGTGTGCTGAAAAAAGGACTGGTGATTGGGAGTACCTGGTTTAAAAAGAGAGAGATATATAAGTATACATATGTAAGTAGGAGAGATGGCCAGAGAGCATAATTGGATTTCATGTTAATTGATAGGTGTGTGAAAGAGAGACTTTTGTATGTTAATGTGCTGAGAGGGGCAGCTGGAGGGATGTCTGATAATCATCTTGTGGAGGCGAAGTTGAAGTTTTGTAGAGGTTTTCAGAAAAGAAGAGAGAATGTTGGGATGAAGAGAATGGTGAGAGTAAGTAAGTTTGGAAAGGAGAGTTGTGTGAGTAAGTACCAGGAGAGATTGAGTGAAGAATGGCAAAATAAGTGAGAGCAAATGATGTAAGGGGAGTGGGGGAGGAATGGGATGTATTTAGGGAAGCAGTGATGGCTTGCACAAAAGATGCTTGTGGCATGAGAAAGGTGGGAGGATTAGAAAGGGTAGTAGTGGAGGGATGAAGAAGTAAGATTGTTAGTGAAAGAGAAGAGAGAAGTGTTTGGACGATTTTTGCAGAGAAGTAGTGCAAATGACTGGGAGATGTATAAAAGAAAGAGGCAGGAGGTCAAGAGAAAGGTGCAAAAGGTGAAAAAGAAGGCAAATGAGGGTTGGGGTGAGAGAGTATCATCAAATATTAGGGAGGATGAAAAGATGTTTTGGAAGGAGGTTAGATAAAGTGCATAAGGCAAGACAACAAATGGGAACATTGGTGAAGGGGGCAAATGGGGAGGTAATAACAAGTAGTGGTGAAGTGAGAGGGAGATGGAGTGAGTATTTTGAAGGTTTGTTGAATGTGCTTGATGATGTATATGTACGAGTAGGAAAAGAGGAAAGTGATTGGTTCCCAGTGAACGTTGGCTTTCGGCAGGGGTGCATGATGTCTCCATGGGTGTTTAATTTGTTTATGGATGGGGTTGTTAGGTAGGTGAATGCAAGAGTTGGAGAGAGGGGCAAGTATGCAGTCTGTTGTGAATGAGGGGGCTTGGGAAGTGAGTCAGTTGTTGTTTGCTGATGATACAGTGCTGGTGGCTGGTTCGGGTGAGAAACTGCAAAAGTTGGTGACTGAGTTTGGTAAAGTGTGTGAAAGAAGAAAGCTGAGAGTAAATGTGAATAAGAGCAAGGTAATTAGGTTCTGTAGGGTTGAGGGACAAATCAGTTGGGAGGTAAGTTTGAATGGAGAAAAACTGGAGGAAGTGAAGTGTTTTAGATATCTGAGAGTGGATTTGGCAGCAGATTGAACCATGGAAGTGGAAGTGAGTCACAGGTTGGGGGAGGGGGAGAAGGTTCTGGGAGCGTTGAAGAATGTGTGGAAGGCGAGAACAATATCTGGAAAAGCAAAAATGGGTATGTTTGAAGGAATAGTGGATCCAACAATGTTATATGGTTGCGAGGCGTGGGCTATAGATGGGGTTGTGCGGAGGAGGATGGATGTATTAGAAATGAGATATTTGAGGACAATATGTGGTGTGAGGTGGTTTGGTTGAGTAAGTAATGAAAGGGTAAAAGAGATGTGTGGTAATAAAAAGTGTGGGGTTGAGAGAGCAGAAGAGGGTGTATTGAAATGGTTTGGTCACATGGAGAGAATGAGAGAGGAAAGATTGACAAAGAGGATATATGTGTCAGAGGTGGAGGGAACAAGAAGTGGGAGACCAAATTGGAAGTGGAAGGATGGAGTGAAAAAGATTTTGAGTGATTGGGGTCTGAACATGCAGGAGGGTGAAAGGCATGCAAGGAATAGAGTGAATTGGAACATTGTGGTATACCAGGGTAGACGTGCTGTCAGTGGACTGAACTAGGGCATGTGAAGCGTCTGGGGTAAACCATGGGAAGTTTGTGGGGCCTGGATGTGGAAAGGGAGCTGTGGATCCGGTGCATTATTACATGACAGCTAGAGACTGAGTGTGAATGAATGGGGCCTTTGGTGTCTTTTCCTAGCACTACCTCGCACACATGAGGGGGGAAGGGGTTGTTATTCCATGTGTGGCGGGGTGGCGATGGGAACAAATAAAGGCAGACAGTATGAATTACGTACATGTGTATATATGTATATGTCTGTGTGTATATATATGTGTACATTGAAATGTATAGGTATGTATATTTGCGTGTGTGGACGTGTATGTATATGCATGTGTATATGGGTGGGTTGGGCCATTCTTTCGTCTGTTTCCTTGGGCTACCTCGCTAACGTGGGAGACAGCGACAAAGCAAAATAAATAAATGAATAGATAAATAACTCTTAGAGTTGGTACACTTCCTGTAGATTTTAAAGGACAAATGATCAGATTCTCTATTTATCAACACATCAAGAAAGGGCAGTTTACCTTCTTTTTCCCATTCCATCTTGAATTTGATAGTTGGGTGAATATTATATGATTCATTAAAGAAAACCACAATTTTGGGAGGATGGCCACAAGGACATCATCCACTTTTCTAAACCAGACTTTCAGATATGTGGATGAGAACATGGAACATGGAGAAAACATTAATGATTATTTTCCTGTTTATGTTTTTTTCTTTTCCCAGGATGAGGGGGAGGTTGAGGAACTAGCAGAAGACACACGGAACTTTCTGTTGGAATGGTTGAAGGGGCAACCAGGAAAGGAAGTGGTAAGTACCCAAGAATCCTCTTGTTGAGGTGCATCATGGCAGAGATTCTTTGCAAACTTTGATTATAGTGATTAATTATATGGCATCACTACTCACTTGTAGCAGAACATCGACAATAAACAGGAACCTCTTGGGCTACGTTACAGTTTCTTTCTTGAAAATGATTGCATAAGTCGAAAATGCACAAATCATGTCATATATGTGATGGGGATTAGGGTTTTATTATTAAGAAGACAGTAAGGAATATTATACCAGAAAAAACTATATTATACATGTACCGGGAAATGATACATACTATGATATACATACTGTATAAAGAATTTTATAAAAAAAAATAAACTAATTTCCAACATGTACAGTTACCTCTGCTCCTGAATTCCCTACTAGTGCTGATGGAGGAGGAGGAGGTGATTGAAGTCAAATGGAAAGGGGGTCATCATGGTCAGATTTTGTAGTTGTGGAAAGTAGTGGTGATGGTCGAGTGAGTGCAGCTGGTCCTCCTGATGAGTACTCTTTTTCTTCAAAAACAAATTTAGCGCTGTCTGTTTAGCCCTCATTGTCTTCTCATGGTGGATTTCTTCATAGCACCTGATATCAGCTTACACATTTTGGTCCACCTATGAATTCTGTTCTGTGTTTGGCTCATCCTTGTCAAATATAGTAAGAGCAAGGTCATTGTGGTGAAATGCTTCAGCTAGTCTCTTGATAGATGTGGTAATTGTGGTGTTTCCTAAAATTTATGAACCAACCAGGACTATACATTCATTCTGCCAATCCTCAGGCACTTCACCATGATCCATACATGCACTGAATATCCTTACCAACAAATCGACAACACAGTCACCCCCTTTTTTGATAAATTCAACTGCAGTACCATCCAGTGTTGTGAAATGCTTCAGGTAACCTCTTTATAGATGTGATAATTGTGGTGTTTCCTAAAATTCATGAACCAACCAGTACTATACATGCATTCTGCTCATCCTTAGGTACTTCACCATGATCCATACATACTCTGAATATCCTTCATGAATCAACCAAGACTTGCTTGAAATGTATTTTCTGCTCCTTCCACTGCTAACAAGTCATCAGATATTCTCCAGGCCTATGCTTTATCACAAGCAAGCTGACAGGAAAAATTCATGAGGTTGATGTTCAATCCTTGTGCTCAACATTCATTCCACTCTCTGCATAACTGAACTCAGGGAATATGAGGTCTTAGATGCACTGAATGGTGAATGTGAGGGAGGCATGTAAGGACAAGGGCAAGCGCAGATTCTTTTGACATGGCCTCCCCTTTGATGGGAGTTCCAAGAGGGAAGGAGCATCAGACATATTGATAGATATGGTAGATGTGCTGATTAATGCTCCACTTTTGGCACTCTCCTTGATCTTCCCAGCACTGTCATAAATAGTTTGTAAAGTAGATTAACTAAGTCTAAGGACACGCTCAATATCAGCTGTTCATTCACATCTCGCATAACATTTGAGCACATACATTATAACCTCTGTCATGATGGTCTTATGCACCTTAACACCACTGGTACCAGAGGAATTTAAAAGATGCTGTGGTGGCATGATGCAAGGAGCAAAGTACGTGCAATATACAGTATACTGCAACACAAAACACTGTAGCACTCCATGACTGTATTCATGTCATGCATATGTACATCTCTCACATAGCACTGGCAGTGCCACACCACTGCGTTGCCAGCCCAATAATGATCATGTTGTTCCATGATAAAGTCTGTGTAAATTCAGAAAAGGTGTAAATGAATAGTGCCTGTTACTCTAAAAATGGCTCAGATCAAGTATTTTTAAATCAAAAAGTACCTGTATCGTTCTTACAGTTTCACATGGTTGATCAAATTAGTTTATACTTTGATTTAAATGTTGGTTTTCCAGAATTTATTTTTTTTTATCAGTATTACAATAGAGTCAGTGTAAAGAAAGAGTGAGTTGATATGATGTTCTAAAAATTTTTCCTATCCATGAAGATGAGGCAGAAATTTGTTCACCAATGAAGCCATCTGCTTTGATGCACCTCAGCAGTTTACAGATTTATCTAGATGTCAGTCTTTGTCACTGTAACCTTTTTCTTTCTTCCACTAATTTGTTTAGCCTTATATTATTGTATGTACCTCGTTTTGGATGTGAATGTATGGCATATTTTGTGGTGAAATTTATGATAATTATGTACATTTCTTGTGAGGCCATCTGTAAGGTAAGTACTGGTACTTCTCTGTCGATTTCTGCAAGATAGAACAGTGCATATAGGTGTGCAGCAAAATTTATTTTGTTAATGCATTAAAAAAAAGTGATTTTTGCATATGAACATCATGAGCAACAAAATGCATGTTCACAAAGACTTGTTATACTGTCCTTGAAGCTGTCACTTCTGCAGTGGGTTCAATTGGACTTTGTCTCTTTACTTGATAGTTGTTCTAAGTTTGATCTTTGTATTGTTTTTGGATTCAGAGGTTTGAAACTGGAGCTAAAAATCAAGATCTCTAGAGGTGGGACTATCTTACATCACTGATACTACTCTACCAAAGCTGTTGGGAAAGAGAAGATAATTCTGATATTCATAAATCATGGTAAACAGAATATTTCTTTACACATTATCATCCTGTCATCCTTGGGATTATTGTGGCATCATCTATAAAGAGGTTTCTCTCACAATCATAGTTTCCTTCCTGGACTGAATGAGTTAACGGAAATGAAATACACCAGCCTTTACAACTGAAGAAAATCTATTGTTAGGCTCCTTGCCAAATGTTTGTATACTATGCTTTTGCCCTTCCGCTCAGTTTTAAATTAGGTTTGGTGAGGTGCATGAGGATAGCGGAATGCAAGCATAGTGCCATTGTACAAAGGCAAAGGGGATAAAAGTGAGTGTTCAAATTACAGAGGTATAAGTTTGTTGAGTATTCCTGGGAAATTATATTGGAGGGTATTGATTGAGAGGGTGAAAGCATGTACAGAGCATCAGATTGGGGAAGGGCAGTGTGGTTTCAGAAGTGGTAGAGGATGTGTGGATCAGGTGTTTGCTTTGAAGAATGTATGTGAGAAATACTTAGAAAAACAAATGGATTTGTATGTAGCATTTATGGATCTGGAGAAGGCATATGACAGAGTTGATAGAGATGCTCTGTGGAAGGTATTAAGAATATATGTGTGGGAGGCAAGTTGTTAGATGCAGTGAAAAGTTTTTATCGAGGAAGTAAGGCATGTGTACGAGTAGGAAGAGAGGAGAGTGATTGGTTCTCAGTGAATGTAGGTTTGTGGCAGGGGTGTGTGATGTCTCCCTGGTTGTTTGATTTGTTTATGGATGGGGTTGTTAGGGAGGTGAATGCAAGAGTTTTGGAAAGAGGGGCAAGTATGCAGTCTGTTGTGGATGAGAGAGCTTGGGAAGTGAGTCAGTTGTTGTTCGCTGATGATACAGCGCTGGTGGTTGATTCATGTGAGAAACTGCAGAAGCTGTTGACTGAGTTTGGTAAAGTGTGTGAAAGAAGAAAGTTAAGAGTAAATGTGAATAAGAGCAAGGTTATTAGGTACAGTAGGGTTGAGGGTCAAGTCAATTGGGAGGTAAGTTTGTGCCACTGTACAAAGGCAAAGGGGATAAGAGTGAGTGCTCAAATTACAGAGGTATAAGTTTGTTGAGTATTCCTGGTAAATTATATGGGAGGGTATTGATTGAGAGGGTGAAGGCATGTACAGAGCATCAGATAACATATATATATTATTTTTATTTTTTTTTATTTTGCTTTGTCGCTGTCTCCTGCGTTTGCGAGGTAGCGCAAGGAAACAGACGAAAGAAATGGCCCAACCCACCCCCATACACATGTATATACATACACGTCCACACACGCAAATATACATACATATACATCTCAATGTACACATATATATACACACACAGGCACATACATATATACCCATGCACACAATTCACACTGTCTGCCTTTGTTCATTCCCATCGCCACCTCGCCACACATGGAATACCATCCCCCTCCCCCCTCATGTGTGCGAGGTAGCGCTAGGAAAAGACAACAAAGGCCCCATTCGTTCACACTCAGTCTCTAGCTGTCATGCAATAATGCCTGAAACCACAGCTCCCTTTCCACATCCAGGCCCCACACAACTTTCCATGGTTTACCCCAGACGCTTCACATGCCCTGATTCAATCCACTGACAGCACGTCAACCCCGGTATACCACATCGATCCAATTCACTCTGTTCCTTGCCCGCCTTTCACCCTCCCACTTCTTCTCGTTCCCTCCACCTCCGACACATATATCCTCTTGGTCAATCTTTCCTCACTCATTCTCTCCATGTGCCCAAACCATTTCAAAACACCCTCTTCTCCTCTCTCAACCACGCTCTCTTTATTTCCACACATCTCTCTTACCCTTACATTACTTACTCGATCAAACCACTTCACACCACACATTGTCCTCAAACATCTCATTTCCAGCACATCCACCCTCCTGCGCACAACCCTATCCATAACCCACACCTCGCAACCATACAACATTGTTGGAACCACTACTCCTTCAAACATACCCTTTTTTGCTTTCCAAGATAATGTTCTCGACTTCCAAACATTCTTCAAGGCTCCCAGGATTTTCGCCCCCTCCCCCACCCTATGATCCACTTCCACTTCCATGGTTCCATTTGCTGCCAGATCCACTCCCAGATATCTAAAACACTTTACTTCCTCCAGTTTTTCTCCATTCAAACTTACCTCCCAATTGACTTGACCCTCAACCCTACTGTACCTAATAACCTTGCTCTTATTCACATTTACTCTTAACTTTCTTCTTTCACACACTTTACCAAACTCAGTCACCAGCTTCTGCAGTTTCTCACATGAATCAGCCACCAGCGCTGTATCATCAGCGAACAACAACTGACTCACTCCCCAAGCTGTCTCATCCACAACAGACTTCATACTTGCCCCTCTTTCCAAAACTCTTGCATTCACCTCCCTAACAACCCCATCCATAAACAAATTAAACAACCATGGAGACATCACACACCCCTTCCGCAAACCTACATTCACTGAGAACCAATCACTTTCCTCTCTTCCTACACGTACACATGCCTTACATCCTCGATAAAAACTTTTCACTGCTTCTAACAACTTGCCTCCCACACCATGTATTCTTAAAACCTTCCACAGAGCATCTCTATCAACTCTATCATATGCCTTCTCCAGATCCATAAATGCTACATACAAATCCATTTGCTTTTCTAAGTATTTCTCACATACATTCTTCAAAGCAAACACCTGATCCACACATCCTCTACCACTTCTGAAACCACACTGCTCTTCCCCAATCTGATGCTCTGTACATGCCTTCACCCTCTCAATCAGTACCCTCCCATATAATTTACCAGGAATACTCAACAAACTTATACCTCTGTAATTTGAGCACTCACTATTATCCCCTTTGCCTTTGTACAATGGCACTATGCACGCATTCCGCCAATCCTCAGGCACCTCACCATGAGTCATACATACATTAAATAACCTTACCAACCAGTCAACAATACAGTCACCCCCTTTTTTAATAGATTCCACTGCAATACCATCCAAACCTGCTGCCTTGCCAGCTTTCATCTTCCGCAAAGCTTTTACTACCTCTTCTCTGTTTACCAAATCATTTTCCCTAACCCTCTCACTTTGCACACCACCTCGAACAAAACACCCTATATCTGCCACTCTATCATCAAACACATTCAACAAACCTTCAAAATACTCACTCCATCTCCTTCTCACATCACCACTACTTGTTATCACCTCCCCATTAGCGCCCTTCACTGAAGTTTCTATTTGCTCCCTTGTCTTAAAGTGCGTAAGACAAGGGAACAAATGGGAACTTCAGTGAAGGGGGCTAATGGGGAGATGATATCAAGTAGTGGTGATGTGAGGAGATGGAGTGAGCATTTTGAAGGTTTGTTGAGTGTGTTTGATGATAGAGTGGCAGATATAGGGTGTTTTGTTCGAGGTGGTGTGCAAAGTGAGAGGGTTAAAGAGAATGATTTGGTAAACAGAGAAGAGGTAGTAAAAGCTTTGCGGAAGATGAAAGCCGGCAAGGCAGCGGGTTTGGATGGTATTGCAGTGGAATTAATTAAAAAAGGGGTGGGGGTGACTGTATTGTTGACTGGTTGGCAAGGTTATTTAGTGTATGTATGACTCATGGTGAGTTTCCTGAGGATTGGCGGAATGCTTACGTAGTGCCATTGTACAAAGGCAGAGGGGATAAAAGTGAGTGCTTAAATTATGGAGGTATAAGTTTGTTGAGTATTCCTGGGAAATTATATTGGAGGGTATTGATTGCGAGGGTGAAAGCATGTACAGAGCATTAGATTGGGGAAGAGCAGTGTGGTTTCAGAAGTGGTAGAGGATGTGTGGACCAGGTGTTTGCTTTGAAGAAAGTATGTGAGAAGTACTTAGAAAAGCAAATGGATTTGTATGTAGCATTTATGGATCTGGAGAAGGCATATGATAGAGTTGATAGAGATGCTCTTTGGAAGGTATTAAGAATATATCGTGTGGGGGGCAAGTTGTTAGAAGCAGTGAAAAGTTTTTATCGAGGAGGTAAGGCATATGTACGTGTAGGAAGAGAGGAAAGTGATTGGTTCTCAGTGAATGTTGGTTTGCGGCAGGGGTGTGTGATGTCTCCATGGTTGTTAATTTGTTTATGGATGGGGTTGTTAGGGAGGTGAATGCAAGACTTTTAGAAAGAGGGGCGAGTATGCAGTCTGTTGTGGATGAGAGAGCTTGGGAAGTGAGTCAGTTGTTGTTCACTGATGATACAGCGCTGGTAGCTGATTAGTGTGAGAAACTGCAAAAGCTGGTGACTGAGTTTGGTGAAGTGTGTGAAAAAATAAAGGGGAGAGTAAATGTGAATAAGGGCAAGGTTGTTAGGTACAGTAGGGTTGAGGAACAAAGTCAACTGGGAGGTAAGTATGAATGAAGAAAAACTGGAGGAAGTGAAATGTTTTAGATATCTGGGAGTGGATTTGGTGGCGGATGGAACCATGTAAGCGTAAATGAGTCACAGGGTGGGGGAGGGGACAATTGTTCTGGGAGCATTGAAGAATGTGTTGAAGGCGAGAACATTATCTTGGAAAGCAAAAATGGGTATGTTTGAAGGAATAGTGGTTCCAACAATGTTATTTGGTTGCGAGGCATGGGTTATTGATAAAGTTGTGCAGAGGAGGGTGGATGTGTTGGAAATTTAATGTTTGAGTACAATATATGGTGTGAGGTGGTTTGAGTGAGTAAGAAATGAGAGGGTAAGAGAGATGTGTGGAAATAAAAAGAGTGTGGTTGAGAGAGCAGAAGAGGGTGTTTTGAAATGGTTTGGTCACATGGAGAGAATGAGTGAGGAAAGATTGACCAAGAGGATATATGTGTCAGAGGTGGAGGGAACGAGGAGAAGTGGGAGACCAAATTGGAGATGGAAAGATGGAGTGAATGCAAAGGTGAGTAATATGGCAGTTAAGAGTATAGTTGGTGTACATGGGGTGTTCAGTGTTGTGAATGGAGATGGTGAAGAGCTTGTAGATTTGTGTGCTGAAAAAAGACTGGTGATTGGGAATACCTGGTTTAAAAATACATATATATATATATATATATATATATATATATATATATATATATATATATATATATATATATATATATATATATACATGTGTATGGGGGGGTTGGGCCATTTCTTTCGTCTGTTTCCTTGCGCTACCTCGCAAACGCGGGAGACAGCGACAAAGTATAAAAAAAATATATATATATATATATATATATATATATATATATATATATATATATATATATATATATATATATATAAGTGTACATATTTAAGTAGGAGAGATGGCCAGAGAGCGTCGTTGGATTACGTTTTAATTGATAGGCGCGTGAAAGAGAGACTTTTGGATGTTAATGTGCTGAGAGGGGTAACTTGCGGGATGTCTGATAATTGTCTTGTGGAGGCGAAGGTGAAGATTTGTAGAGGTTTTAAGAAAAGAAGAAAGAATGTTGGGGTGAAGAGAGTGGTGAGGGTAAGTCAGCTTGGGAAGGAGACTTGTGGGAGGAAGTACCAGGAGAGATGGATTGCAAAACACATGAAGGAACCATTAATGATGATGGTAATACTGTGTAGCAGAACACATGTGAACCTGGTCTCTACGTGGCCCCCACACCAGCTGATGGTTATTTGTGGCAGTCCACACACACACACACACACACACACACACACACACACACACACACACACTCCTCTCCACATTCCACCCTGTGCCAAACTTAGCCGACACTGCCGTTGTTCTCTGCGATGAGGTGTTGATCAAGGTTTTGGTATACTTGTTGGTCAGGGTTGTTGTTGATGTAGGTGTTGATCAGGCTTGTTGTTGCGTAGCTGTTGGTCAGGGTTGTTGTTGGGGTAGGTGTTGGTCAGGGTTGTTGTTGATGTAGGTGTTGGTCAGGGTTGTTGTTGGGGTAGGTGTTGGTCAGGGTTGTTGTTGGGGTAGGTGTTGGTCAGGGTTGTTGTTGGGGTAGGTGTTGGTCAGGGTTGTTGTTGGTGTAGGTGTTGGTCAGGGTTGTTGTTGATGTAGGTGTTGGTCAGGGTTGTTGTTGATGTAGGTGTTGGTCAGGGTTGTTGTTGGGGTAGGTGTTGGTCAGGGTTGTTGATGTAGGTGTTGATCAGGGTTGTTGTTGGGGTAGGTGTTGATCAGGGTTGTTGTTGGGGTAGGTGTTGATCAGGGTTGTTGTTGGGGTAGGTGTTGGTCAGGGTTGTTGTTGATGTAGGTGTTGGTCAGGGTTGTTGTTGATGTAGGTGTTGGTCAGGGTTGTTGTTGGGGTAGGTGTTGGTCAGGGTTGTTGTTGGTGTAGGTGTTGGTCAGGGTTGTTGTTGGTGTAGGTGTTGGTCAGGGTTGTTGTTGATGTAGGTGTTGGTCAGGGTTGTTGTTGGTGTAGGTGTTGGTCAGGGTTGTTGTTGGTGTAGGTGTTGGTCAGGGTTGTTGTTGGTGTAGGTGTTGGTCAGGGTTGTTGTTGATGTAGGTGTTGGTCAGGGTTGTTGTTGATGTAGGTGTTGGTCAGGGTTGTTGTTGGGGTAGGTGTTGGTCAGGGTTGTTGTTGGTGTAGGTGTTGGTCAGGGTTGTTGTTGGTGTAGGTGTTGGTCAGGGTTGTTGTTGATGTAGGTGTTGGTCAGGGTTGTTGTTGGGGTAGGTGTTGGTCAGGGTTGTTGTTGGGGTAGGTGTTGGTCAGGGTTGTTGTTGGGGTAGGTGTTGGTCAGGGTTGTTGTTGATGTAGGTGTTGGTCAGGGTTGTTGTTGGGGTAGGTGTTGGTCAGGGTTGTTGTTGGGGTAGGTGTTGGTCAGGGTTGTTGTTGGGGTAGGTGTTGGTCAGGGTTGTTGTTGGTGTAGGTGTTGGTCAGGGTTGTTGTTGATGTAGGTGTTGGTCAGGGTTGTTGTTGATGTAGGTGTTGGTCAGGGTTGTTGTTGATGTAGGTGTTGGTCAGGGTTGTTGTTGATGTAGGTGTTGGTCAGGGTTGTTGTTGGTGTAGGTGTTGGTCAGGGTTGTTGTTGATGTAGGTGTTGATCAGGGTTGTTGTTGGGGTAGGTGTTGATCAGGGTTGTTGTTGGGGTAGGTGTTGATCAGGGTTGTTGTTGGGGTAGGTGTTGGTCAGGGTTGTTGATGTAGGTGTTGGTCAGGGTTGTTGTTGGGGTAGGTGTTGGTCAGGGTTGTTGTTGGGGTAGGTGTTGGTCAGGGTTGTTGGGGTAGGTGTTGGTCAGGGTTGTTGTTGGGGTAGGTGTTGGTCAGGGTTGTTGTTGGTGTAGGTGTTGGTCAGGGTTGTTGTTGGTGTAGGTGTTGGTCAGGGTTGTTGTTGATGTAGGTGTTGGTCAGGGTTGTTGTTGATGTAGGTGTTGGTCAGGGTTGTTGTTGATGTAGGTGTTGGTCAGGGTTGTTGTTGATGTAGGTGTTGGTCAGGGTTGTTGTTGATGTAGGTGTTGGTCAGGGTTGTTGTTGGGTTAGGTGTTGGTCAGGGTTGTTGTTGATGTAGGTGTTGGTCAGGGTTGTTGTTGGGGTAGGTGTTGGTCAGGGTTGTTGTTGGGGTAGGTGTTGGTCAGGGTTGTTGTTGGTGTAGGTGTTGGTCAGGGTTGTTGTTGGGGTAGGTGTTGGTCAGGGTTGTTGTTGGGGTAGGTGTTGGTCAGGGTTGTTGTTGATGTAGGTGTTGGTCAGGGTTGTTGTTGGGGTAGGTGTTGGTCAGGGTTGTTGTTGATGTAGGTGTTGGTCAGGGTTGTTGTTGATGTAGGTGTTGGTCAGGGTTGTTGTTGGGGTAGATGTTGGTCAGGGTTGTTGTTGGTGTAGGTGTTGATCAGGGTTGTTGTTGGTGTAGGTGTTGGTCAGGGTTGTTGTTGGGGTAGATGTTGGTCAGGGTTGTTGTTGGTGTAGGTGTTGGTCAGGGTTGTTGTTGGGGTAGGTGTTGGTCAGGGTTGTTGTTGGTGTAGATGTTGATCAGGGTTGTTGTTGGGGTAGGTGTTGATCAGGGTTGTTGTTGGGGTAGGTGTTGGTCAGGGTTGTTGTTGGGGTAGGTGTTGGTCAGGGTTGTTGTTGGGGTAGGTGTTGGTCAGGGTTGTTGTTGGGTTAGGTGTTGGTCAGGGTTGTTGTTGGTGTAGATGTTGATCAGGGTTGTTGTTGGGGTAGGTGTTGATCAGGGTTGTTGTTGGGGTAGGTGTTGGTCAGGGTTGTTGTTGGGGTAGGTGTTGGTCAGGGTTGTTGTTGGGGTAGGTGTTGGTCAGGGTTGTTGTTGGGGTAGGTGTTGGTCAGGGTTGTTGTTGGGGTAGGTGTTGGTCAGGGTTGTTGTTGGGGTACCTGTTGGTCAGGGTTGTTGTTGGTGTAGGTGTTGGTCAGGGTTGTTGTTGATGTAGGTGTTGGTCAGGGTTGTTGTTGGTGTAGGTGTTGGTCAGGGTTGTTGTTGGGGTAGGTGTTGGTCAGGGTTGTTGTTGGGGTAGGTGTTGGTCAGGGTTGTTGTTGGGGTAGGTGTTGGTCAGGGTTGTTGTTGGGGTAGGTGTTGGTCAGGGTTGTTGTTGGGGTAGGTGTTGGTCAGGGTTTGTGTTGGGGTAGGTGTTGGTCAGGGTTGTTGGTGTGAAAGGAGAAATTAGATTGTAAATATGAATAAGAGCAAGGTTATTAGGTACTGTAGGGTTGAGGGACAAGTCAACTGGGATGTAAGTTTGAATGGAGAAAATTTGAAGGACGTGAAATGTTTTAGATATCTGGGAGTGGATTTAGCTTCGGATGGTACCATGGAAGCGGAAGTGAGTCACAGGGTGGGGGAGGGGGCAAAAGTTGTGGAAGCGATGAAGAATGTGTGGAAAAAGAGAACGGTATCTCGGAAAGCAAAATTGGGTATGTTTAAATGAATAGTGGTTCCAACAATGTAATATGGTTGTGAGGCGTAGGCTATAGATAGGGTTGTGCGGAGGAGGGTCGATGTGTTGGAAATGAAATATTTGAGGACAATATGTGATGTGAGGTGGTTTGATCGAGTAAGTGATAAAAGGGTAAGAGAGATGTGTGGTGATAAAAAGAGTGTGGTTGAGAGAGCAGAAGAGGGTGTTTTGAAATGGTTTGGTCACATAGAGAGAATGAGTGAGGAAAGATTGACAAAGAGGATATATGTGTCAGAGGTGGAGGGAACGAGAAGTGGGAGACCAGATTGGAGGTGGAAAGATGGAGTGAAAAAGATTTTGTGTGATCGGGGCCTGAACATGCAGGAGGGTGTAAGGAGGGCAAGGAATAGAGTGAATTGGAGCGATGTGGTATACAGGGGTTGACGTGCTGTCAGTGGAGTGAATCAGGGCATGTGAAGCGTCTGGGGTAAACCATGGAAAGGTGTGTAGGTATGTATATTTGCGTGTGTGGACGTGTGTATGTACATGTGTATGGGGGGGGGGGGGGGTTGGGCCATTTCTTTCGTCTGTTTCCTTGCGCTACCTCGCAAACGCGGGAGACAGCGACAAAGTATAAAAAAAAAAAAAAAAAAAAGCTCTCATCCATTTTCTCCCTCTCCACCCCATCCCTGATGACGTTACTACATACACTTACCTGAGACCAACTTCACGTGGAACAAGTGACTCCTCTCTTCCTTCCCGTACACGTGCTTTACATCCTTGGTAAATACTGCTTCTAGCAGCTGTCCTTCCACACCATATACACGTCTTACATCTTTGATAAATACTGCTTCTAGCAGCTGTCCTTCCACACCATATACACGTCTTACATCTTTGATAAATACTGCTTCTAGCAGCTGTCCTTCCCACACCATATACACGTCTTACATCTTTGATAAATACTGCTTCTAGCAGCTGTCCTTCCACACCATATACACGTCTTACATCTTTGATAAATACTGCTTCTAGCAGCTATCTTCCCACACCATATATTTTTAAGACCATTCACAAGGCATCTCTGTCAACCCTCTCATATACTTTTTCCAGAACCATAAAAGCCACATACAAATCCATCTGTTTCACTAAGTATTTCTCACACATTCATTAAGGCAAACACCTGATCCACTCATCATCTACCACTTCTGAAAGCACACTTGTTCCCTAGTGTGATGTTCTGCAATGTTTTCATCATGTTACTCTGATATGCATTTTACCAGTTACACTCATCAGACATATGCATTTGTAGTTTGAACACTCACCTTTGTTCCTCTAGCCTTTATAGAATAGCACTATACATGGGTACCTCACCATGGTCTGGATATACCTTGAACATCCAGACTAACCTTTCAACAACAGTCACCTCCTTTCTTAAGAAATTCAACTGTTTACTGTCCATTACACCAGTCTTGCCATATTTCATGTCTTGCAAGGCTTTCACTACCTCTTCTCTCTTTACCAAACCAATTTTCCTGACTCTAACTTCGCAAACCTTTTTGACACAAATATCCTACATCAACCACCCTAATCATATGACACATTCAACAGTCCTTCAGAATACTCTCTCCATCTCCTCCACACTTCTTCACTATCCGTTACAAAGGAATTAAAAGGAATTTAACAGCAACAGACCATTGGATTCTTCCAAGGCTGTTTGTGGTTATGGAAGATGTCCTAAATTCAGTTATTTAAATTCAGTTTTTTTTTTTTTTTTTTTTTTTTGGTAAAATTTAAAGTCATGCAGATAATTCAAAAAGAATAACCTGCCTGTTGTCATTGTGACTTAAGGAGCATAAATGATGTAATTCGTAGACTTGAAGCGAAGTATTTATCAAGTCTGTTCTTAAACGTATCTTTAGTACTGGTTTTAACCACTTTAATTGTCGAATCTTTCCATATGTTAACAATTCTGTTGAAGGAAAAGTACTTCGCCTCGTTCGAGGTAAATCGTTTGCCCGCGAGTTAGTTTGTATCCATTACAACGAGTAGAATCAGACGGATCAAGCCTTAAGTAACTTGATAGATCATCAAAGCCTTTGACCATTTTGAATTAGATCACATCTTAACCGTCTTTTTTCTAAGCTAAGTAGATTCAAGTCGCTTCATGTGCTCTCTTGTGATTGTTAATGGTTCGGGTATCATCATGGTTGCTTTCTCACTGCCTCCATTCTGTTTTGAGGCAGAATGATCAAGATTGAACACACTTGGTAAGAAATGGACGAAGCAGTCAACTGCAGATCCTGCAAGCAAGGATGATTATCCTGGAGTCCCCGGGAAGGGTCGAGCGCATAGGCTCCAACCCTGATTACGGCAGTCGGTCCACAGGGTAGGATTGTCACCATCACAGGAATGGGTAGGATTGTCACAGAAATGGGTAGGACTGTCACCACCACAGGAATAGTTAGGACTGTCACCAGTATAGGAATGGGTAGGATGGATAGTAGTGCCACTGGACACAGGATGGGTAGGAGTTACACTACCCACAGAATGGGTAGTAGTGCCACTGCCCACAGGATGGGTAGTAGTGCCACTCCCCACAGGATGGGTAGGAGTTACACTACCCACAGGATGGGTAGTAGTGCCACTGCCCTTGATGGGTAGTAGTGCCACTACCTACAGGATGGGTAGTAGTGCGGGAAAATTCATTGTTTCTTTCAATCGTACGAAATCCATGTGATGTAGTAGAGAAGAGGAGGGAGAGTGGCGGTGGTGGTGGTGGTGGCAGGTTGAGTGAGTGGGTAACAACAAGTAGTGGGAGGGCTGGCAGACAGTGGTGGTGGGAGCAGCCGCCAGGCCAGTGTTGACCTGATCGTCTCCTCCCCAGCTGCTTGCCGCATCCTCCTCCTTCTCTTGCGTCAAGTCTTCCTTTGGATGCTCGTTAGTCGCCGCGTCTTTCCCATGATTATGTTGATGTACATATTAACTACCAGTTTACTCGTTCATATTTACGGGGTTATTGATTACTGTCAAGTGTTATCGTCGCTAGAGGGTTGTGTGGTGAACAGAGGAACATACAGTGATCTTGGAGGGTTGTGTGGTGAACAGAGGAACATACAGTGATCTTGGAGGGTTGTGTGGTGAACAGAGGAACATACAGTGATCTTGGAGGGTTGTGTGGTGAATAGAGGAACATACAGTGATCTTGGAGGGTTGTGTGGTGAACAGAGGAACATACAGTGATCTTGGAGGGTTGTGTGGTGAGCAAAGGAATATACAGTGATCTTGGAGGGTTGTGTGGTGAGCAAAGGAACATACAGTGATCCTAGAGGGTTGTGTGGTGAACAGAGGAACATACAGTGATCATGGAGGGTTGTATAGTGAGCCAAGGAACATACACTGATCCTGGAGTGTTGTGTGGTGAGCAGAGGAACATACAATGATTCTAGAGGGTTGTGTGGTGAGCACAGGAACATACAGTGATCCTGGAGGGTTGTGTGACGAGCAAAGGAATATACGGTGATCCTGGAGGGTTGTATGGTGAGCAAAGGAATATACAGTGATCCTGGAGGGATGTGTGGTGAGCAAAGGAATATACGGTGATCCTGGAGGGTTGTGTGTTGAGCAAAGGAGCATACAGTGACTCTGGAGGGTTGTGTAATGAGCAAAGGAACATGCAGTGATCCTGGAGGGTTGTATGTTGAGCAAAGGAACATACAGTGATTCTGGAGGGTCATATCCTGAGCCAAGGAACATACAGTGATCCTGGAGTGTCGTGTGGTGATCAAAGGAACATACAGTGATCCTGGAGTGTTGTGTGGTGAGCAGAGGAACATACAATGACCCTGGAGGGTTGTGTGGTGAGCAAAGGAACATACAGTGATCCTTGAGGGTTGTGTGTTGAGCAAAGGAACATGCAGTGATCCTGGATGGCTGTGTGGTGAGCAAAGGAACATAGAGTGATCCTGGAGGGTTTTGTGGTGAGCAAAGGAACATACAGTGATTCTGGAGGGATGTGTGGTGAGCAAAGGAACATACAGTGATCCTGGAGGGTTGTGTGGTGAGCAAAGGAACATACAGTGATCCTGGAGGGTTGTGTGACGAGCAAAGGAATATACAGTGATCCTGGAGGGTTTTGTGACGAGCAAAGGAATATACGGTGATCCTGGAGGGTTTTGTGACGAGCAAAGGAATATACGGTGATCCTGGAGGGTTGTGTGGTGAGCAAAGGAACATACAGTGATCCTGGAGGGTTGTGTGGTGAGCAAAGGAACATACAGTGATCCTAGAGGGTTGTGTGACGAGCAAAGGAATATACGGTGATCCTGGAGGGTTTTGTGACGAGCAAAGGAATATACGGTGATCCTGGAGGTTATGTGACGAGCAAAGGAATATACAGTGATCCTGGAGGGTTGTGTGACGAGCAAAGGAATATACAGTGATCCTGGAGGGTTTTGTGACGAGCAAAGGAATATACGGTGATCCTGGAGGGTTTTGTGACGAGCAATGGAATATACGGTGATCCTGGAGGGATGTATGGTGAGCAAAGGAACATACGGTGATCCTGGGGGGGGGGGGGGGGTTGTGTGGTGAGCAAAGGAACATACAGTGATCCTGGAGGGTTGTGTGACGAGCAAAGGAATATACGGTGATCCTGGAGGGTTTTATGGTGAGCAGCGGAACATACAGTGATCCTGGAAGGTTGTGTGGTGAGGAAAGGAACATACAGGGATTCTGGATGGTTGTGTGGTAATCAAAGGAACATACAGTGATCCTGGAGTGTTGTGTGGTGAGCAAAGGAACTAACAGTGATTCTGGATGGTTGTGTGGTGAGCCAAGGAGCATACAGTGATCCTGGAGTGTTGTGTGGTGAGCCAAGGAGCATACAGTGATCCTGGAGTGTTGTGTGGTGAGCCAAGGAACATACAGTGATCCTGGAGTGTTGTGTGGTGAGCAAAGGAACATACAGTGATCCTGGAGGGTTGTATGTTGAGCAAAGGAGCATACAGTGACCCTGGAGGGTTGTGTAATGACCAAAGGAACATGCAGTGATCCTGGAGGGTTGTATGTTGAGCAAAGGAACATATAGTGATCCTGGAGGGTTTTGTGGTGAGCAAAAGAACATACAGTGATCCTGGAGGGTTGTGTGGTGAGGAGATGAACATACAGTGATCCTAGAGTGTTGTGTGGTGAGCAGAGGAACATACAGTGACCCTGGAGGGTTGTGTGGTGAGCAAAGGAACATACAGTGATCCTGCAGCGTTGTATGTTGAGAAAAGGAACATACAGTGATCCTGGAGGGATGTGTGGTGAGCAAAGGATCATACAGTGATCCTGGAGGGTTGTGTGACGAGCAAAGGAATATACGGTGATCCTGGAGGGTTGTGTGGTGAGCGAAGGAATATACAGTGGTCGTGGAGGGTTGTGGGGTGAGAAGAGGAACATACAGTGATCCTGGAGGGTTTTGTGGTGAGCAAAGGAACATACAGTGACCCTGGAGGGTTGTGTGGGGAGCAAAGGAACATACAGTGATCCTGGAGGGTTCTATGTTGAGCAAAGGAACATACAGTGATCCTGGAGGGTTGTGTGGTGAGCAAAGGAATATGCAGTGATCCTGGAGGGTTATGTGGTGAGCAGAGGAGCATACAGTGATCCTACAGGGTTGTGTGGTGAGTAGAGGAACATACAGTGATTCTGGAGGGATGTGTGGTGATAAAAGTAACATACAGTGATCCTGCAGGGTTGTGTGTTGAGCAAAGGAACATACAGTGATTCTGGAGGGATGTGTGGTGATTAAAGGAACATACAATGATCCTGCAGGGTTGTGTGTTGAACAAAGGAACATACAGTGATCCTTTAGGGATGTGTGGTGAGCAAAGGAACATACAGTGATTCTGAAGGATTGTGTGACGAGCAAAGGAATATACGGATCCTGGAGGGATGTGTGGTGAGCAAAGGAACATACAGTGATTCTGAAGGATTGTGTGACGAGCAAAGGAATATACGGTGATCCTGGAGGGTTGTGTGGTGAGGAAAGGAACATACAGTGATCCTGGAGGGATGTGTGGTGAGGAAAGGAACATACAGTGATCCTGGAGGGATGTGTGGTGAGCAGAGGAACATATAGACGACCCTAGTGATGATGGAGCTTCGTGTGATTTTGGTGGTGGTGTTTGTGCTGTTGGTCAGTTAATACAATACATACAAGAGTTTAGTCTTGTAGGGTCATGTGTAACATAGTGAACGTGCCAGCCGACTCTTACTACCTTATTTCTCAACAGTGGTCAGTCACGCTTCACTCTTGTCACAGCGCTCCCCTCTCTTGACCCAAGGCCCCTACGGTATATATATCATACTCAGTCGCTGTTACCCGCGATAGGGAGGTAGTGCCAGGAACAGACGAAGAAATGCAAGATTATGTCACATCCATTCTTCAGCTGTCATGCGCAGTGCACCGACACCATAACTCCCGTTTCACAAACAGGCACCATTAATGATTCCATGGTTTCTGCATGCCCTATTTCAAACCATCTAAAGCACGTCTACCCCTGTATACCACAGCTGTTCCGTACAATCTATTCCGTACACTTGTTGCACTCTCATACATATTCAGGATTACTCAGAATATTTTTCCACCCTCACCTTCCTACTCTAGTTGGGTCTCCCCTTTCTCATTGTCCCTTCCACTTCTGACATATATCCTCTCTTCCATTTTCACCTCTCATTCTCTCCATATGTCCAAACCACTTCAGCACACCCTCTTTAGCTTTTTTAATTATACTCTTATTATCACACATCTCTCTTACCCATTTTATTACATATTAGATCAAACCACCTCACACCACATATTGCCCTCATACATTTCATTTTCAATGTATGCATATCTTTTGCACCTGCTCATGTATAGCCCATATCTGGCATCCAGACAACAGCAGTGTTGCGACTGCTGTGCCTTGAGACTTACCTGGTTTCGTCGTAGCAGATAACTTCTCTTTCCACACATTCTTCAATGCACGCAGAACCTTCGCTCCCTGATCCACCCTATGACTCACTTCTGCTTCCATGGTTCCATTTGCTGTGATGTCCACTCCAAGGTATCTAGAACACTTCGCTTCCATTAAATTTTCTTCCTTCAGACTCACGTCCCAGCTAATCCCTTTGTCCTGCTGAACCTCATAACCTTGCTTTTAACCCCTGCACTTTCTTACTTGAATCTGCCCCCACTGCCATGTCATCAGCATGTCATCACTTCCCAGGCCTCCTCACCCCTGCATACTGCTTTCTTGACCCTCTCTCGAAGATTCTTTGCATGTACCTCCCTAACCATTCCATCCATAAACAAATTAGATAGCCATGGTAACATCACGCTCCCCTGCCACAGACCAGACATCACTTGGAACAGCTCATTCTCCTTTTCTCCCCCGCCCCCCTTATACATGCCTTACACCCTTGGTAAAACCTGACTGCTTCAGGCAGCTTTCTACCCTCACCACATATTTGTAAGACCGTCCACAAGGCATCTCTATCTGCTCCATCATGTACCTTCTCCAGATCCATAAATGCCACATACAAATCCATTTGTTTCTCTAAGTATTTCTCACAGATTTTTTTATGCAAACACCTGATCCACACATCCTCTACCACTTCTGAAACTACATTGTTCCTCTCCAGTCTGATGTTTTGTTCATTCTTTTACCACTCCCTCACCCCACTTGACCAGGTACACATATACGTCTCTTGTCTGAACGCTCACCTTTGTACTCCTTGTTTCTATATAGTGGCATTACACATGTATTCGGACAATCCTCAGGGACGTCATCAAGATCCATAGTTACATTAGAAATTCTAACTAACCTATCAGCAGCAGTCACCCCCCCCCCCTTTTTTTCTAAGTTATTCAACTGCAATACTATCCACTCCAGCTGCCTTTTTATTCATTCATCCTCCACAAGGCTTTCATCACCTCTTTTCACCAAACCACTCTCCATGACTCACTTTGCCTACCACTCCCTACATCATCCATTTTGTCATCAAACGCATTCAACAGTTCTTGAAAATACACACTGCATCTCCACCTCACTTCATCACTACCTGTTATTACTTCCCCAATTGCCCCCTTCAATGATGTACCTCTTTTTTCACATTATTAACCACGTTCTAAAACATCTTATTCTTCGTAAAGTTTACTGATACTCGCGCAACCCATCTTTCATTTATCCTCTTTTTCACCTTTCACTAGCAAGTTTATTTCTTCATCCCACCACTCACTGCCCTTTCTAACCTGCCCACCTCCCTCCTTACGCATGCCACGCGCATCTCTCGCATGTGCCATCGCCGCCTCGTAAATACCTTTCACTCCCCTCGCTTCATTTACTCTCACTTTTTGTTTTTATATGTTCAATCTCTGCTGGTATTTTCTCACCCAAGTCTTGTCCAAATTCTCCTACTTTCACCGCTCTCTTCTCACCCATAACGTTTTCTCTTTTCCAAAAACCTCTACAAATTTTCCTCCTTTCCTCCTCAAGGTAATGATCAGATATTCCACGAGCTGCCTCTCTCAACACGTCCACTCCATATATCTCTCTTTGGCGCTGATGTCAGTTAGTGAGGCATGTAACATGGGTGAAGGGGGCAAAAGAGGAAGTAATAAAAGGTAGTGATGAGGTGAGTGGGAGATGGATGTGAGTGTTTTGGACTGTTAAATGTGTTTGATGATAGAGTGGCAGATGTAGGGTGTTTTGGCCTGGGAAGTATGCGAAGTAAGAGACATGGAGAGTGGTTTGATGAAGAAGGAAGAGGTTGTGAAAATCTAACGTAAGATGAAATGTGGCAAGGCGGCGAGAGTGGATGTTATTGCAGTTGAATTGGTGGTTGGTAAGGATTTTTGCTGTTTGTGTGTATCATGATGAGGTGTCTGAGGATTAGGGGAATGCATGTAGAGTGCCCTTGTGTAGAGACAAGGGGGATAAAGGTGATTCTTTAAACTACAGAGTTATAGATTTGTTGAGTATACCTGGAAAACTGTATGAAAGAGTTTTGATTGAGAGGGTGAAGGCATGTACAGAGCATCATACTGGAGAGAAACAATGTGGTTTCAGAAGCAGTAGAGGATGTGTCTATCAGGTGTTTGCTTTACGGAATGTGTGTAAGAAATATTGAGAGAAGAAAATGGATTTGTATTTGGCATTAACGGACTTGGAGAAAGCATTTGACAGAGTTTATAGAGATCCCTTATGGAATGTTTTAAGAGTATACGGTGTGGGAGGAAAGCTGCAAGAAACATTTAGAAGTCGTAACAAGGGTTTAAGGCATTTGTGTGAATGGAAAGGGAGGAGAATGAATGGTTTCAAGGGAAGCTTGGTTTCCGGCTGAAGTGCCTGATGTCACCATGACTGATCAATTTGTTTATGGGTAGGGTGATGAGGGAGGTAAATGCGAGAGTCTTGGAGAGAGGGGCGAGTATATAGATTGTGGGGGATGAGAGAGCGTGGGAAGTGAATCATATGTGTTTTGATGTTACAGCACTGGTGGCGGATTCTAGTGAAAAACTGCAGGAGTTGGTGACTGATTCTGGGAGAGTGTGTTAAAGGAGATAGTTAAGAGTCATTGTCAGTGAAAGCAAGGGTATTAGGTTCACCAGGGTTGAGGAACAGCTTAGTTGGTTTGTTAGTTTGAATGGAGAAAAATTGGAGAAAGTGAAGTGTTTTTGATTCGTGGGAGTGGACATGGCATCAGATGGAACAATGGAAGCACAAGTCAGTCAGGGTGGATGAGGAAGCTAAGATTTTGGGAGCGCAGAAGAATGTGTGTTGGAGAGAACGTTACTTAGGAGGGCAGAAATGGGCAAGTTTGAAGAAATAGTATTCCCAACAATATTATATGAATGGGCTATAGGTAAGGGTGTGCGAATAAGGGTGGATGTGTTGGAAATTAAATGTTTGTAGACAGTATGTGGTGTGAGGTGGTTTGATCGAGTAAGTAATGAAAGGGTAAAAGAGAGTTGTGGTGTTAAAAGTTGTTGAGAGAGTAGAAGAGAGTGTGTTGAAGTGGTTTGGACATATGGAGAGAATGAGAGAAGAAAAGTTAACAGAGCGGATATGTGTCATAAGTGGAGGAAACAAGGAGAATGGGAAAAACAAATTGGGGATGGAAGGAAGGAGTGAAAAAGATTTTGAGCGATCGAGGTCTGAACATGCAGGAGGGTGAAAGGCGTGCTTGGGATAGAGTGAATTGGAACGGTGTGGTATACTGGAATAGACGTACTGTCGTTTGAGTCAACCACGGTATGTGAAGCGTCTGGGGTAAACCATGGACGGTTCTGTGGGGCCTGGATAGGCATAGGGGGCTATGATTTCTGTGCATTACACATGACAGCTAAAGAATGGATATGAATGGATGCGACCTTTATTCCTCTGTTCCTGACGCTAACTCGCTAACGCGGGAAACGGCGATCAAGTATGAAATATATTTTATATAATACTTGATCAATGTTTCCTGCGTCAGCGAGGTATCGCCAGGAAACAGACATATACATAAATGCCCATACATTTACATATCAACAAATACACATATACATACATTTACATACACAGACATATACATATATACACATGTGCATATTCATACTTGCTTGCCTTTATCCGTTCCGGGCGCCACCCCACCCCACAGGAAACAACATTGCTACCCCCTGCTTCAGGAAGGTACCGCTAGGAAAGCAGACAAAAAGTAGAAAAAAAAGTCACGTTTGTTCACACTGTCTCTAGCTGTCATGTGTAATGCACCGAAACCACAGCTCCCTATCCACAGCCAGGCCCTGCACACCTTTCTATGGTTTACTAGAGACGTTTCACATGCCCTGGCTCTGTCCATTGACAGCACGTCCACCCCGGTATACCACGTCGTTCCAATTCACTCTATTCCTTGCACGCCTCTCACCCTCCTGTATGTTCAGGCCTCGATTGCTCAAAATCTTTTTCACTACATCCTTCCACCTTCAGTTTGGTCTCCCGCTTCTCCTTGTTCCCTCCACCTCCGACATATATATCCTCTTGGTCAACCTTTCCTCATTCATTCTCTCCATATGTCCAAACCATTTCGACACACCTTCTTCTGTTCTCAACCACACTCTTTTTATTTCCACACATCTTTCTTACCCTTTCATTACTTATTTGATCAAACCACCTCGCACCACATAATGTCCTCAAACAATTCATTTCCAACACATCCACCCACCTCCGTACAACCCTATCTACAGCCCATGCCTCGCAACCATATAACATTGTTGGATCTACCAGTCCTTCAGACATACCCATTTTTGCTCTCCGTGATAATGTTCTCTATTTCCACACATTCTTCATCGCTTCCAGAACCTTTGTCCTCTGCCCCACCCCGTGACTTACCTCTGCTTCCATGGTTCCGTTCGCTGATAAGTCCACTCCCAGATATCTAAAACACTTCACTTCCTCCATTTTTTCTCCATTCAGACTTATATCCCAATTAACTTGTTCCTCAACCCTGCTGAACGGAATAACTTTGCTCTTATTCACATTTACTCTCAACTTTGTCCTTTCGCATCTTTTCCAAACTCAGTCACCAACTAATGTAGTTTCTCACTCGAATCACAGCCACCAGCGCTGTATCACGGTGACCAGCAACTGACTCACTTCCCAAACCCTCTCATCCCAAACAGACTGGATACTCGCCCCTCTCTCCAAAACTCTTGCATTTACCTCCCTAACCACCCCAACCATAAACAAATTAAACAACCATGGAGACATCATACACCCCTGCCGCAGACCGACATTCTCTGGGAACCAATCACTTTCTTCTCTTCCTACTCGTAGGCATGCCTTATATCCTTGATTAAAACTTTTCACTGCTTCCAGCATCTTACTTCCCACACCATATACTCTTAAGACCTTCTACAAAGCATCTATGTCAACCCGATCATATGCCTTCTCTAGATCCATAAATGCCACATACAAATTCGTTTGTTTTTCTAATTATTTCTCACACACATTCTTCAAAGCAAACACCTGATCCACACATCCTCTACCACTTCTGAAACCAGACTGCTCCTCCCCAATCTGATGCTCTGTACATGCCTTCACCCTCTCAGTTAATTCCCTCATATACAGTTTTCCAGGAATACTCAACAAAGTTATGCTTCTGTAGTTTGAACACTCACCTTTATCCCCTTTGCCTTCGTACAATGGCACTATGTATGCATTACGCCAATCCTCAGGCACTTCACCATGATCCATACATACATTGAGTATCCTTAACAACCAATCAACAACACAGTTACCCCTTTTCTTAATAAATTCAACTGCAATAACATCCAAACCTGCTGCTTTGCCAGATTTCATCTTCCGCAAAGCTTTCACTACCTCTTCTCTCTTAACCAAGCCATTCTCCCTGACCCTCTCACTTCACACACCACCCCGACCAAAACACCCTATATCTGCCACTCTATCATCTAACACATTCAACAAACCTTCAAAATAATCCATCTCTGTCTCACTTTATCACTACCTGTTATCACTTCCCCTTTGCCTCCTTTACCGATGTTCCCATTTGTTCTCTTGTCTTTATTTACCTCCTTCCAAAACATCTTTTTATTCTTGCTAAAGTTTAATGATATTCTCTCACCCCAACTCTCATTTGCCCTCTTCTTCACCTTTTGCCCCTTCCTCTTGACCTGCAGCTTTCTTTGTACATATCCCAATCATTTGCACTCCTTTTCCTGGAAGTATCGTCCAAACGCGCTCTTTTCTCTTTCACACACAACTTTATCCCTGGGGATAGGGGAGAAAGAATACTAACCATGTGTTCCCCGCGTGTCGTAGAAGGCGACTGAAAGGGGGAGGGGGAGCTGGAAACCCTCCTCTTCTTGTGTTTCAATTTCTAAAAGGGGAAAAAGGAGTCAAGCGGGGAGTGCTCTTCCTCGTCGAAGGCTCAGATTGGGGTGTCTGAATGTGTGTGGATGTAACCAAGATGAGAAGAAAGATATGTTTGAGGAAAGGAACCTGGATGTTTTGGCTCTGAGTGAAACGAAGCGCAAGGGTAAAGGGGAAGAGTGGTTTGGAAAAGTCTTGGAAGTAAAGTCAGGGGTTAGTGAGAGGCCAAGAGTTAAGGAATGAGTAGCGCTTCTTCTGAAGCAGGAGTTGTGTATGTGATAGAGTGTAAGAAATTATTTCTAGATTGATATAAGTAAAACTGAAAATGGATGGAGAAAGACTGGTGATTATTGGTGCTTATGCACCTGGTGATTAGAAGACAGATCATAAGAGGCAAGTGTTTTGGAAGCAGCTGAGTGAGTGTGTCAGCAGTTTTGGTGTACGAGACCGGGTATTAGTGATTGGTGATTTGAATGCAAAGATGAGTAATGTGGCAGTTGAGGGTATAATTGGTGTACATAGGGTATTCAGTGTCGTGAATGGAAATGGTGAAGAGCTTGTGGATTCGTACGCTGAAAACAGACTGGTGATTGGGAATACCTGGTTTAAAAAGAGAGTTAAAAAGTATACGTATGTGAGTAGGAGAGATAGTCAAAGGGCGTTATTAGATTACATTTTAATTGATAGGCGTGTAAAAGAAAGACTTTTGGATGTTAATGCGCTGAGAGGGGTAGCTGGAGGGATGTCTGGTCACTATCTTGTGGAGGCGCTGAAGATTTGTAGAGGTTTTCAGAAAAGAAGAGAGAATGTTATGGAGAAGAAAGTGGTGAGGGTAAGTGAACTGGGAAAAAGAGACTTAATAGGGGAAGTACCAAGAGAGACTGAGTGCAGAATGGCAAAAGGTGAGAGCAAATGACGCAAGGGGAGTGGGGGAGGATTGGGATGTGTTAGGGAAGCAGTGATGGCTTGTGCAAAAGATGCCTGTTGCATGAGAAAGGTGGGAGGTAGGCAAGTTCGATAGTGGTGGGATGAACAAGTAAAGTTGTAAAGTATATATATATATATATATATATATATATATATATATATATATATATATATATATATATATATGTATTTTTTTTTTCTTTGTCGCTGTCTCCCGCGTTTGCGAGGTAGCGCAAGGAAACAGACGAAAGAAATGGCCCAACCCACCCCCATACACATGTATATACTTACGTCCACACACGCAAATATACGTACCTATACATCTCAACGTATACATATATATACACACACAGACATATACATATATACACATGTACATAATTCATACTGTCTGCCTTTATTCATTCTCATCGCCACCTCGCCATACATGAAATAACAACCCCCTCCCCCTTCATGTGTGCGAGGTAGCGCTAGGAAAAGACAACAAAGGCCACATTCGTTCACACTCAGTCTCTAGCTGTCATGTAATAATGCACCGAAACCACAGCTCCCTTTCCACATCCGGGCCCCACACAACTTTCCATGGTTTACCCCAGACGCTTCACATGCCCTGGTTCAATCCATTGACAGCACGTCGACCCCGGTATACCACATCGTTCCAATTCACTCTATTCCTTGCACGCCTTTCACCTTCCTGCATATTCAGGCCCCGATCACTCAAAATCTTTTTCACTCCATCTTTCCACCTCCAATTTGGTCTCCCACTTCTCGTTCCCTCCACCTCTGACACATATATCACATATATCCTCTTGGTCAATCTTTCCTCACTCATTCTCTCCATGTAACCAAACCATTTCAAAACACCCTCTTCTGCTCTCTCAACCACACTCTTTTTATTACCACACATCTCTCTTACCCTGTTATTACTTCCTCGATGAAACCACCTCACACTACATATTGTCCTCAAACATCTCATTTCTAACACATCCACCCTCCTGCGCACAACTCTATCTATAGCCCACACCTCACAACCATATTACATTGTTGGAACCACTATTCCTTCAAACGTACCCATTTTTGCTTTCCAAAAATTAAATATATATATATATATATATATATATATATATATATATATATATATATATATATATATATATATATATATATATATAATGATAATAATAATAATAATAATAATAATAATAATAATAATAATCCTGGGGATAGGGGAGAAAGAATAATTCCCACGTATTCCCTGTGTGTCGTAGAAGGCGACTAAAAGGGGAGGGAGCGGGATCCTGGAAATCCTCCCCTCTCGTTTTTTATTTTCCAAAAGAAGGAACAGAGAAGGGGGCCAAGTGAGGATTTCCCTCAAAGGCTCAGTCCTCTGTTCTTAACGCTACCTCGCTAACGCGGGAGATGGCTAATAGTATTAGAGGAAAAAAAAATTATATATATATATATATATATATATATATATATATATATATATATATATATATATATATTAATTTGTTATGTATATATGATGATGAGTTGCATGGCGTGGTATTGGTGTATGTTGGAGAGCAGTACGTGTATGGTTCCATGTAGTGCATGATTATCATGATCATCATCATGTGAATGTGTACAAGGACTAGGAAGGTTACACTCACTACTAGTGCACTGCACTGTACACCTGACACTTACAAGAACCAGTCACAGGAGGTTGTCTGTCTTGTTATATTATTGTGCTTCTCTGTGGACGTATGTAACGTTCACGTTATAACTTCATCAAGTGTATGTAACTATTTGTGTGTTACATGTATGGACATTTTGTTGCATTACTTACGTACGTTACGTGTTATGTGTAGTGGGTCTGACCTGACCAGACAGTCCACGTCCCACTCATGTCATGCTGCAACCTGAGCTGGTCCTAAATGGCCTGACCTGACGGTCCACATGCAAGTGACGTCATGCAGCAAGATCATGTGATATGTTACCTGAGGGTCCGCGTACGGGTGACGTCATGCAGCAAGATCATGTGATGTGTTACCTGAGGGTCCGCGTGCGGGTGACGTCATGCAACAAGATCATGTGATGTGTGACCACAGGGTTCACGTACGGGTGACGTCATGCAGGAAGATCACGTGATGTGTGACCACAGGGTTCACGTACGGGTGACGTCATGCAGCATGATCCCGTGATGTGACCAGACGTTCCACGTACGGGTGACGTCATGCAACAAGAAGGGCCCGTGACCAGTGGGTTCACGTACGGGTGACGTCATGCAGCCGGGTGATGTGGGGCACAATTGTTTGCAGCTGTTGAGGCGGCGGGTGGGCGGGGGTGGGTGGTGTTGGATGTCGCTGGCTGGTGGGCACACCGCTTAACTTATCAACGACATCACAACCTACCCAGCCAGCCAGGGTAGGTGGGGAGATACCAGCCAGCCAGGCCAGGGTAGGTGGGGAGACACCAGCCAGCCAGGCCAGGGTAGGTGGGGAGACACCAGCCAGCCAGGCCAGGGTAGGTGGGGAGATACCAGCCAGCCAGGCCAGGGTAGGTGGGGAGACACCAGTCAGCCAGGCCAGGGTAGGTGGGGAGACACCAGCCAGCCAGGCCAGGGTAGGTGGGGAGACACCAGCCAGCCAGGCCAGGGTAGGTTGGGAGATACCAGCCAGCCAGGCCAGGGTAGGTGGGGAGATACCAGCCAGCCAGGCCTGGGTAGGTGGGGAGACACCAGCCAGCCAGGCCAGGGTAGGTGGGGAGATACCAGCCAGCCAGGCCAGGGTAGGTGGGGAGATACCAGCCAGCCAGGCCAGGGTAGGTGGGGAGACACCAGCCAGCCAGGCCAGGGTAGGTGGGGAGACACCAGCCAGCCAGGCCAGGGTAGGTGGGGAGACACCAGCCAGCCAGGCCAGGGTAGGTGGGGAGATATCAGCCAGCCAGGCCAGGGTAGGTGGGGAGATACCAGCCAGCCAGGCCAGGGTAGGTGGGGAGACACCAGCCAGCCAGGCCAGGGTAGGTGGGGAGATACCAGCCAGCCAGGCCAGGGTAGGTGGGGAGATACCAGCCAGCCAGGCCAGGGTAGGTGGGGAGACACCAGCCAGCCAGGCCAGGGTAGGTGGGGAGACACCAGCCAGCCAGGCCAGGGTAGGTGGGGAGACACCAGCCAGCCAGCCAGGGTAGGTGGGGAGATATCAGCCAGCCAGCCAGGGTAGGTGGGGAGACACCAGCCAGCCAGGCCAGGGTAGGTGGGGAGATACCAGCCAGCCAGGCCAGGGTAGGTGGGGAGATACCAGCCAGCCAGGCCAGGGTAGGTGGGGAGACACCAGCCAGCCAGGCCAGGGTAGGTGGGGAGATACCAGCCAGCCAGGCCAGGGTAGGTGGGGACATACCAGCCAGCCAGGCCAGGGTAGGTGGGGAGACACCAGCCAGCCAGGCCAGGGTAGGTGGGGAGACACCAGCCAGCCAGGCCAGGGTAGGTGGGGAGACACCAGCCAGCCAGGCCAGGGTAGGTGGGGAGACACCAGCCAGCCAGGCCAGGGTAGGTGGGGAGATACCAGCCAGCCAGGCCAGGGTAGGTGGGGAGATACCAGCCAGCCAGGCCATGGTAGGTGGGGAGATACCAGCCAGCCAGGCCAGGGTAGGTGGGGAGACACCAGCCAGCCAGGCCAGGGTAGGTGGGGAGACACCAGCCAGCCAGGCCAGGGTAGGTGGGGAGACACCAGCCAGCCAGGCCAGGGTAGGTGGGGAGATACCAGCCAGCCAGGCCAGGGTAGATGGGGAGACACCAGCCAGCCAGGCCAGGGTAGGTGGAGAGACACCAGCCAGCCAGGCCAGGGTAGGTGGGGAGATACCAGCCAGCCAGGCCAGGGTAGGCGGGGAGACACCAGCCAGCCAGGCCAGGGTAGGTGGGGAGATACCAGCCAGCCAGGCCAGGGTAGGTGGGTAGACACCAGCCAGCCAGGCCAGGGTAGGTGGGGAGACACCAGCCAGCCAGGCCAGGGTAGGTGGGGAGACACCAGCCAGCCAGGCCAGGGTAGGTGGGGAGATATCAGCCAGCCAGGCCAAGGTAGGTGGGGAGACACCAGCCAGCCAGGCCAGGGTAGGTGGGGAGACACCAGCCAGCCAGGCCAGGGTAGGTGGGGAGACACCAGCCAGTCAGGCCAGGGTAGGTGGGGAGACACCAGCCAGCCAGGCCAGGGTAGGTGGAGAGACACCAGCCAGCCAGGCCAGGGTAGGTGGGGAGATATCAGCCAGCCAGGCCAGGGTAGGTGGGGAGACACCAGCCAGCCAGGCCAGGGTAGGTGGGGAGACACCAGCCAGCCAGGCCAGGGTAGGTGGGGAGACACCAGCCAGCCAGGCCAGGGTAGGTGGGGAGACACCAGCCAGCCAGGCCAGGGTAGGTGGGGAGACACCAGCCAGCCAGGCCAGAGTAGGTGGGGAGATACCAGCCAGCCAGGCCAGGGTAGGTGGGGAGACACCAGCCAGCCAGGCCAGGGTAGGTGGGGAGACACCAGCCAGCCAGGCCAGAGTAGGTGGGGAGATACCAGCCAGCCAGGCCAGGGTAGGTGGGGAGATACCAGCCAGCCAGTCCAGGGTAGGTGGGGAGACACCAGCCAGCCAGGCCAGGGTAGGTGGGTAGACACCATCAGTAACACCAACATTTTGTACAACACCACCCTGTGCACCAGTTATGTACATCACTCCTACTTCCAACACCATTATTATATACAACACAAGCTGGTATGTACACTAACATTATGCACATCACCAGCTGGTTTGTACACTTATATACGGCACCAGCAGGCATGTACACCAACATTATATACAGCCCGTCTAGGTATGTACACCAACATTATATACACCTGCAGCAGGTATGTATACCAACATCATGTACACCACCAGCTGGTATGTACACCAATATTGTTTACACTAGCAGGTATGAACACCATTATATATAGCACCAGCAGGTATGTACACCACCAGCAGGTATATATACCAGCATTATGTACGCCAGCAGGTATGTACACCATTTTGTACACTACCAGTAGGTATATACACTATTATATACAGCACCATCAAGTATGTACACCTACATTCTGTACACCAACATTATATACAACACCAGAAGGTATGTACACCATTATGTACACCACCGGCAGGTATGTACACCATTACGTACACCACCAGTAGGTATGTACTCCATTATATACAGCACCTTCAGGTATGTACACAAACATATACACCACCAGTAGGTATGTACATCATTATGTACAACACTAGCAGGTATGCACACCAACCTTATGTACATCACCAGCAGGTTTATACGCCATTATGTTCAACACCAGCAGGTATGTATATCAACATTACATACAGCACCAGTAAGTATGTACACCAATATTATGTTCAGCATCAGCAGGTATGTACATCAGCAAATATGTACAGCACAAGCGCAGACATGTACACCAACATAGTGCACAGCATTAGTACGTATGTACACCAGCATTATTTACAGCTGCAGTTATGTACACCAATATTATGTACAGCACCAGCAGGTATGCACACCAGCAGGTATGCACACCAGCAGGTATGCACACCAGCAGGTATGCACACCAGCAGGTATGCACACCAAGATTACCTACACCACCAGCAGGTATGTACTTCAACATTACATACACCACCATTATGTACAAAGGTATGTACGCCAACATTACGTACACCACCACCAGGTGTGTACACCACTATATACACCAGTAGGCATGTACACCAGCAGATATATACATTAACATTATGTGCAGCACCAGCAGCTATATACATCAGCTTAATGTACAGCACCAGCAGGTATGTACGCCAACATTATATACAGCTCCAGCAGGTATATACATCTGCTTTATGTACAGCACCAGCAGGTATGTACATCAACATTATATACAGCTCCAGCAGGTATATACATCTGCTTTATGTACAGCACCAGCAGGTATGTACATCAACATTATATACAGCTCCAGCAGGTATTTACACCAATTATGTACACCACCAATAGATATCTACATCAACATCATGTACACCACCAGCAGGTATTTACACCAAGATTATTTACAGCACCAGTAGGTATGTACACCAACATTATGTACAACACCAGCTGATATATACACCATAATGTACAGCACTAGCAGGTATAACACCATTAGGTACACCACCAACAGGTATGTGTACCATTATATACACTAACAGTAGGTATGTAATCATTATGTACTCCAAGTATGTACACCAACATGTACAACAGCACCTGGTATGTACATCAACATTACGTACAACACCAGGAGGTATGTACACCAAGTACACCAACATTGTGTACACCATCAGTAGGTATGTACACCATTATGTACATTGGGTATGTACATCGACATTATGTACAAGCAGCAGGTATGTACGCCATTATTTACAATAGATATGTACATCATTATGTACATCAGCATGTATGTACAACACCAGCAGGTATGGACACCAACTCTATGTACGACACCAAAAGGTATGTACACCAACAGTATGTACAACACCTGACGGTATGAACGCCAACATTATGTACAGCAGAAGGTATGGATATTAACATTATGTACAACACCAGAACGTATGTACACTTATGTACAACAGAAGGTATGTACACCAACATTATGTGCAACACTAGCAGGTTTGTACACCATTATGTACAACACCAGAAGGTATGTACTCCATTATGTACAGTACCAAGAGGAATGTACATGACTACGACACCAACAGGTATGTACACCATTATATACAACACCAGAATGTATGTACACCATTACGTACACCAACACGTATGTACACCATTATGTAAACCAGGTATGTACACCACCAACAGGGATGTACACCAACATGTATAACACCAGAAGGTATATACACCATTATGAACAACAGAAGGTATGTACACCATTATGTACAACACTAGCAGGTATGTACACCATTATATACACGCCCAACAGGTATGAACACCAGAAGGCATGTACACCACTATGTACAACAGAAGTATGAACACCAACATTATGTACAGTACCAGCGGGTATGTACACCTACAATATGTAGGACACCAGCAGGTATCTACACCAACATTATGTACAACACCAGAAGGTATGCACACCAACATGTACAACATCAGAAGGTATGTACACCATGTACACCAGCAGGTGTGTACACCAACATTATGTACAACACCAGAAGGTATGAACACCATTATGTACACCAACAGGATTGTACATAAGCATTTTGTATAAAACCAGAAGGTATGTACTCCATTATGGAATATACAACACCAGAAGGTATGTACACCAACATTATGGAATGTACAACACCAGAAGGTATGTACATCGTTATGTACATCACCAACAGGTTTGTATATAAGCATTATGTATAACACCAGAAGGTATGTATTCCATTATGGAATGTACAACACCAGAAGTTATATACACCAACATTATGGAATGTACAACACCAGAAGTTATTTACACCAACATTATGGAATATACAGCACCAGAAGTTATGTACACCAACGTTATGGAATGTACAACACCAGAAGTTATGTACACCAACATTATGGAATGTACAACACCAGAAGTTATGTACACCAACATTATGGGATGTACAACACCAGAAGTTATGTACACCAACATTATGGAATATACAACACCAGAAGTTATGTACACCAATATTATGGGATGTACAACACCAGAAGTTATGTACACCAACATTATGGGTTGTACAACACCAGAAGTTATGTACACCAACATTATGGAATATACAACACCAGAAGTTATGTACACCAACATTATGGGATGTACAACACCAGAAGGTATGTACACCAACATTATGAAATATACAACACTAGTAGGTATGTACACCAACATTATGTAAAACACTAGAAGGTATGTACACCATGTACACCAACAGGTCCACCATCAGTATGTTTAGGATCAGTAAGATGTCCGGCAGACCATCAGTTGTATGAGGTCTTGACCACTGACTGATGTGAGGACCATGGTCATGAATGATGGCCCAGGCAGGTGTGTAAGGACCATGGTCATGAATGATGGCCCAGGCAGGTGTGTAAGGACCATGGTCATGAATGATGTCCCAGGCAGGTGTGAGGATCATGGTCATGAATGATGACCCAGGCAGGTGTGTGAGGACCATGGTCATGAATGATGACCCAGGCAGGTGTTTGAGGACCATGGTCATGAATGATGACCCAGGCAGGTGTGTGAGGACCATGGTCATGAATGATGACCCAGGCAGATGTGTGAGGACTATGGTCATGAATGATGTCCCAGGCAGGTGTGAGGATCATGGTCATGAATGATGACCCAGGCAGGTGTGTGAGGACCATGGTCATGAATGATGACCCAGGCAGGTATGTGAGGATCATGGTCATGAATGATGACCCAGGCAGGTATGTGAGGACCATGGTCATGAATGATGACCCAGGCAGGTGTGAGGATCATGGTCATGAATGATGACCCAGGCAGGTGTGTGAGGACCATGGTCATGAATGATGACCCAGGCAGGTGTGTGAGGACCATGGTCATGAATGATAACATGGCAGGTGTGTGAGGATCATGGTCATGAATGATGACCCAGGCAGGTGTGTGAGGACCATTGTCATGAATGATGACCCAGGCAGGTATGTGAGGACCATGGTCATGAATGATGACCCGGGCAGGTGTGTGAGGATCATGGTCATGAATGATGACCCAGGCATGTGTGTGAGGCCCATGGTCATGAGTGATGACCCAGGCAGGTGTGTGAGGACCATGGTCATGAATGACCCAGGCAGGTGTGTGAGGATCATGGTCATGAATGATGACCCAGGCAGGTGTGTAAGGATCATGGTCATGAATGATGACCCAGGCAGGTGTGTGAGGACCATGGTCATGAATGATGACCCAGGCAGATGTGTGAGGACTATGGTCATGAATGATGTCCCAGGCAGGTGTGAGGACCATGGTCATGAATGATGACCCAGGCAGGTGTGTGAGGACCATGGTCATGAATGATGACCCAGGCAGGTGTGTGAGGACCATGGTCATGAATGATGACCCAGGCAGGTGTGTGAGGACCATGGTCATGAATGATGACCCAGGCAGGTGTGAGGACCATGGTCATGAATGATGACCCAGGCAGGTGTGAGGATCATGGTCATGAATGATGACCCAGGCAGGTGTGTGAGGACCGTGGTCATGAATGATGACCCAGGCAGGTGTGAGGACCATGGTCATGAATGATGTCCCAGACAGGTGTGAGGACCATGGTCATGAATGATGACCCAGGCAGGTATGTGAGGATCATGGTCATGAATGATGACCCAAGCAGGTGTGTAAGGACCATGGTCATGAATGATGACCCAGTCAGGTGTGTGAGGACCATGGTCATGAATGATGACCCAGGCAGGTGTGAGGACCATGGTCATGAATGACCCGGGCAGGTGTGTGAGGACCATTGTCATGAATGATGACCCAGGCAGGTGTGTGAGGATCATGGTCATGAATGATGACCCAGGCAGGTGTGTGAGGACCATGGTCATGAATGATGTCCCAGGCAGGTGTGTGAGGACCATGGTCATGAATGATGACCCAGGCAGGTGTGAGGACCATGGTCAAGAATGATAACCCAAGCAGGTGTGTGAGGACCATGGTCATGAATGATGACCCAGGCAAGTGTGTCAGAACCATGGTCATGGGTGGTCATTTTGATGACCCAGTCAGGTGTGTCAGGACCAGGGTCATGGGTGGCCATATGTGGTAATAGAATTAGTAATGATAACGTCATATCATGAGTCAGGCTGGTGCGGGAGGACCATGATCATGGGATGGTAATAGTTATGATAACGTCATATCATGAGTCAGGCTGGTGCGGGAGGACCATTATCATGGGATGGTAATAGTTATGATAACGTCATATCATGAGTCAGGCTGGTGCGGGAGGACCATTATCATGGGATGGTAATATTCATGATAACGTCATATCATGAGTCAGGCTGGTGCGGGAGGACCATTATCATGGGATGGTAATAGTTATGATAACGTCATATCATGAGTCAGGCTGGTGCGGGAGGACCATTATCATGGGATGGTAATATTCATGATAACGTCATATCATGAGTCAGGCTGGTGCGGGAGGACCATTATCATGGGATGGTAATAGTTATGATAACATCATATCATGAGTCAGGCTGGTGCGGGAGGACCATTATCATGGGATGGTAATAGTTATGATAACGTCATATCATGAGTCAGGCTGGTGCGGGAGGACCATTATCATGGGATGGTAATATTCATGATAACGTCATATCATGAGTCAGGCTGGTGCGGGAGGACCATTATCATGGGATGGTAATAGTTATGATAACGTCATGAGTCAGGCTGGTGCGGGAGGACCATTATCATGGGATGGTAATAGTTATAACATCGTCATATCATGAGTCAGGCTGGTGCGGGAGGACCATGATCATGGGATGGTAATAGTTATGATAACATCATATCATGAGTCAGGCTGGTGCAGGAGCCTCCATTATTAATATAACATTTTTGTCTTGCAGCAGCACCGTACTACCGTACATGTACATGTTCACGTGTGATGGTGTAATGTATAGTGCTGTAGGGACAGTATTGGTAGTGAATATTATAACCAATAAGTACGAGGACCATATAGTGTTGGTAGTGAATAGTCTAACCAATAAGTATTAGGACCATATAGTGTTGGTAGTGAATATTATAACCAGTGAGTACCAGGACCATATAGTGTTGGTTGTGAATAAGGACCTATATTACAACCAGTGAGGACCATATACAATTTATTGTGGCAATATGCGAGCATCAGAGGACACCGCCGACCACGAGTTTGTATATGTCACCAGGAAGAGGTCGGACCACCATGACGGGGTAGTGTTGGTAGTGAATAGTCTAACCAATAAGTATTAGGACCATATAGTGTTGGTAGTGAATATTATAACCAGTGAGTACCAGGACCATATAGTGTTGGTTGTGAATAAGGACCTATATTACAACCAGTGAGGACCATATACAATTTATTGTGGCAATATGCGAGCATCAGAGGACACCGCCGACCACGAGTTTGTATATGTCACCAGGAAGAGGTCGGACCACCATGACGGGGTAGGTTGGTAGTGAATAGTCTAACCAATAAGTATTAGGACCATATAGTGTTGGTAGTGAATATTATAACCAGTGAGTACCAGGACCATATAGTGTTGGTTGTGAATAAGGACCTATATTACAACCAGTGAGGACCATATACAATTTATTGTGGCAATATGCGAGCATCAGAGGACACCGCCGACCACGAGTTTGTATATGTCACCAGGAAGAGGTCGGACCACCATGACGGGGTAGGTGGCCACCACCACCACCACCACCACCATCCTCGTATCAACCAGCCCATCCCCACCACTTTGGACCTGGTGGTGGCCAGTCCTGGGCCACTCCCCTGGCCCTCTGCCACAGCCCGGGCCAAGGCCACCCCGCTGCCCCCGGAGCTTATCGACCTCCTGCCGCCTCACCTGCGGCACAACACCGTTCCTGATTTGTCCAGCTGGCCTAAGTCCCCCGAGGAACGGCCCCCTGAACGTCCTCCTCTGCCGGTGACGTACTCTCCTCCTAGGGACTACTCCAACCTGGGTGTCCCCACCCTGCCAACTACTGACTGTCTTGGGGACTACTCCAACCTGGATGCCCCCACCCTGCCAACCACTGACTGTCTTGGGGACTACTCCAACCTGGGTGTCCCCACCCTGCCAACTACTGACTGTCCTGGGGACTACTACAACCTGGGTGCCCCCACCCTGCCAACCACTGACCACAACTTGTTGCTTATCTTAACCACCTCCTCCTCCACCCCTGCCTCCATGTCCCCCAGTGTGTGTAAGACCGCTTCACCTGCCCTGACTCTCCTCGACTCTGGCATCAGCAGCAGCAGTGCCAGCAGCAGTGCCAGCAGCAGCAGTAGAAGTAGCAACAGTAGAAGTCTGCCGAGAGAAGGCCCAAGAACTCTCTTGTCTGGCCGGCCAAGCCAACCTTCCTCGCCCAAGTTGGGCGGCTCCCCAGCCAGAAGTGCTGCTTGTAGGGCGGGCGGCAGTGGGGGACGGAGGGCGGCAGTTGGAGAGCATTGCCCCACCGTACCTCAGGCCAGCCTCCACCTTACCATGGCCCGCTCCCCACCACCAGCCTCATCCACGGTGCACGGGAGACATCAAGCCATACACAGCGCATCGTCCGAGAGTAGGGTGGGCTGGGCCACGCCGCCTCCCCACACACCTGAGACGCGTCAGGCTTGGAACGTGGTGGTGGGTGGTGTACCGTCCAGCATGGCTGGCGGCCGCTCCTCCCCCCATGGTATCTATGATAATCTGGTGATGCCTGCCCCAACACCACGGACCACCACCGTCACCACTAAACCTCCGTCACCACCCACGTATCGGAGGACATCTTACTCTCCGTCACCACCACCCACGCACCGGCTGGCCTCCCGCTCTCCGTCACCAGTCACCACTAAACCTCCGTCCCCACCCACGCACCGGCGGGCATCTCACTCCCCGTCACCACCCACGTACTGGCTGGCCTCCCGCTCTCCGTCGCCCGTCAACACTAAACCTCCGTCACCACCCACGTACCGGCGGGCATCTCGCTCTCCGTCGCCCATCACCGGTAAACCGCCGTCATCAGCTACATATCGGGCGGTCTGTCGGTCTCCGTCGGGAAGATGCTGTGTACCCGCCTGGGGATCCACGCCACAGTTGGTGGAGGCGTGTGGTGGAGCGGGAGGGCGGGCGGTCAGGAGCCATAGCTGTGACCGGCTACCGTCACTAGCCGGTCACGGTGGCCGGTTAGCAGCGTCATCTGAGCCTGGTCGTCCTCCACGACCCAGGAGACCACCATTTAGGAAGGCAAAGACGGTAGAGGTGGGTTGTGGTGTTATGAGCCAAGCACCACCACCACCAGTGTATGTGGTAACACCTTCCACCACAGATAAATACTTGGTACAGTCTGTTAACCTACCCACCTACCACACACACTGCGGCCACCACCAACACAATATTGACACAATTCCTGAACAATGTCGGAATGTTGAGTGTGTACCTCGTACCTCCTCCCCACCTGGCTTGATCAAGCAGGACCAGGCGCATGGCTCAAAACACAAGGTAACGTACAAGTCCTCATTCTACAAGTGCATGAAAAATCTTCTGCGCCCGGTGCAGTAGAGTATCTTGTGCGCCAGGGACAGTAGTGTACCGTGTATCTTGTGCGGCTGGTACAATAGTGTACACTTTCATCTTTTGCGGCCGGTACTTTAGTGTACACTTATATATTGTGCGGCCGGTGCAGTACAGAAATGTACCGTACATCTTGTGTGGCTGGTACAGGGCAGTTGTGTACCGTACATCTCGTACGGCCGGTACAGTACAGTTATACATCATACTATATGTTGCATGAAGAACATTTTCTATGAGAGCGCCAGCACGTCAGAGAATGGTATGGGTAACTCTTGAAAACACCCCCGGCAACCATTGCTGTAACCGCTCATGTTAGTGGGTCAACAGTTGCAGAAAAAATCTTTTTTATTAATAATTGTGGTAAGTAAGGTGTGTGTAATGTAACAGATAAAGTTTTTATGTACGAACAACACAAGATGAGCAAGAATTGAGGAAATTATGTACGAACAGCACAAGATGGGCGAGAATTGAGGAAATTATTGTTTGTATCATTGAGAAGTTGTAACATGTTTGTTTTTCCTATAGACAAGAGCTTCTTGCAGGACAAATGTACCCACATTAGACTTTTGCTCTCTTGTAATAAAGCAATTACAAAAAGTTACTGTTTTTGTGTGTATATATATATATATATATATATATATATATATATATATATATATATATATATATATTTATATATATATATATATATATATTCCTATGAGTCCACGGGGAAAATGAAACACGATAAGTTCCCAAGTGCACTTTCGTGTAATAATCACATCATCAAGGGAGACACAAGAGAGAGATATAAGTCAGTTGATATACATCGATGTGATTATTCCACGAAAGTGCACTTGGGAACGTGTTTCATTTTCCCCGTGGACTCACAGGAATATCTTGAACACGCACAAAATTGTGATCCTTTCCAATATATATATATATATATATATATATATATATATATATATATATATATATATATATATATATATATATTTATTTTTTTTTTTTTAATTATACTTTGTCGCTGTCTCCCGCGTTTGCGAGGTAGCGATATATTTATTTATTTATGTATTTATTTATTTTGCTTTGTCGCTGTCTCCCGCGTTTGCGAGGTAACGCAAGGAAACAGACGAAAGAAATGGCCCATATATATATATATATATATATATATATATATATATATATATATATATATATATATATATATATTTTCATACAATTCGCCATTTCCCGCATTAGCGAGGTAGCGTTAAGAACAGAGGACTGGGCTTTTGAGGGAATATCCTCACCTGGCCCCCTTCTCTGTTCCTTCTACTGGAAAAAAAAAAAATGAGAGGGGAGGATTTCCATCCCCCGCTCCCTTCCCTTTTAGTCGCCTTCTACGACACGCAGGGAATACGTGGGAAGTATTCTTTCTCCCCTATCCCCAGGGGTCATATATATATATATATTTGGACGATTTTTGCAGGGAAAAAATGAAATTGAGTGGGAGATGTATAAAAGAAAGAGACAGGAGGTCAAGGGAAAGGTGCAAGAGGTGAAAAAAAGGGCAAATGAGAGTTGGGGTGAGAGAGTATCATTAAATTTTAGGGAGAATAAAAAGATGTTCTGGAAGGAGGTAAATAAAGTGCGTAAGACAAGGGAGCAAATGGGAGCTTCAGTGAAGGGCGCAAATGGGGAGGTGATAACAAGTAGTGGTGATGTGAGAAGGAGATGGAGTGAGTATTTTGAAGGTTTGTTGAATGTGTTTGATGATAGAGTGGCAGATATAGGGTGTTTTGGTCGAGGTGGTGTGCGAAGTGAGAGGGTTAGGGAAAATGATTTGGTAAACAGAGAAGAGGTAGTGAAAGCTTTGCGGAAGATGAAAGCCGGCAAGGCAGCAGGTTTGGATGGTATTGCAGTGGAATTTATTAAAAAAGGGGGTGACTGTATTGTTGACTGGTTGGTAAGGTTATTTAATGTATGTATGACTCATGGTGAGGTGCCTGAGGATTGGCGGAATGCGTGCATAGTGCCATTGTACAAAGGCAAAGGGGATAAGAGTGAGTGCTCAAATTACAGAGGTATAAGTTTGTTGAGTATTCCTGGTAAATTATATGGGAGGGTATTGATTGAGAGGGTGAAGGCATGTACAGAGCATCAGATTGGGGAAGAGCAGTGTGGTTTCAGAAGTGGTAGAGGATGTGTGGATCAGGTGTTTGCTTTGAAGAATGTATGTGAGAAATACTTAGAAAAGCAAATGGATTTGTATGTAGCATTTATGGATCTGGAGAAGGCATATGATAGAGTTGATAGAGATGCTCTGTGGAAGGTATTAAGAATATATGGTGTGGGAGGAAAGTTGTTAGAAGCAGTGAAAAGTTTTTATCGAGGATGTAAGGCATGTGTACGTGTAGGAAGAGAGGAAAGTGATTGGTTCTCAGTGAATGTAGGTTTGCGGCAGGGGTGTGTGATGTCTCCATGGTTGTTTAATTTGTTTATGGATGGGGTTGTTAGGGAGGTAAATGCAAGAGTTTTGGAAAGAGGGGTAAGTATGAAGTCTGTTGGGGATGAGAGAGCTTGGGAAGTGAGTCAGTTGTTGTTCGCTGATGATACAGCGCTGGTGGCTGATTCATGTGAGAAACTGCAGAAACTGGTGACTGAGTTTGGTAAAGTGTGTGGAAGAAGAAAGTTAAGAGTAAATGTGAATAAGAGCAAGGTTATTAGGTACAGTAGGGTTGAGGGTCAAGTCAATTGGGAGGTGAGTTTGAATGGAGAAAAACTGGAGGAAGTGAAGTGTTTTAGATATCTGGGAGTGGATCTGGCAGCGGATGGAACCATGGAAGCGGAAGTGGATCATAGGGTGGGGGAGGGGGCGAAAATTCTGGGGGCCTTGAAGAATGTGTGGAAGTCGAGAACATTATCTCGGAAAGCAAAAATGGGTATGTTTGAAGGAATAGTGGTTCCAACAATGTTGTATGGTTGCGAGGCGTGGGCTATGGATAGAGTTGTGCGCAGGAGGATGATTGTGCTGGAAATGAGATGTTTGAGGACAATGTGTGGTGTGAGGTGGTTTGATCGAGTGAGTAACGTAAGGGTAAGAGAGATGTGTGGAAATAAAAAGAGCGTGGTTGAGAGAGCAGAAGAGGGTGTTTTGAAGTGGTTTGGGCACATGGAGAGAATGAGTGAGGAAAGATTGACCAAGAGGATATATGTGTCGGAGGTGGAGGGAACAAGGAGAAGAGGGAGACCAAATTGGAGGTGGAAAGATGGAGTGAAAAAGATTTTGTGTGATCGGGGCCTGAACATGCAGGAGGGTGAAAGGAGGGCAAGGAATAGAGTGAATTGGAGCGATGTGGTATACCGGGGTTGACGTGCTGTCAGTGGATTGAATCAAGGCATGTGAAGCGTCTGGGGTAAACCATGGAAAGCTGTGTAGGTATGTATATTTGCGTGTGTGGACGTATGTATATACATGTGTATGGGGGGGGTTGGGCCATTTCTTTCGTCTGTTTCCTTGCGCTACCTCGCAAACGCGGGAGACAGCGACAAAGTATAATAAAAATAAAATAATATATATATATATATATATATATATATATATATATATATATATATATATATTTTTTTTTTTTTTTTCAAACCTCGTCATTTCCCGCGTTAGCGAGGTAGCGTTAAGAACAGAGGACTGGGCCATTGAGGGAATATCCTCACCTGGCCCCCTTCTCTGTTCCTTCTTTTGGAAAATTAAAAAAAATTGAGAGGGAAGGATTTCCAGCCCCCCGCTCCCTCCCCTTTTAGTCGTCCTCTACGACACGCAGGGAATACGTGGGAAGTATTCTTTCTCCCCTATCCCCAGATATATATATATATATATATATATATATATATATATATATATATATATATATATGTGTGTGTGTGTGTGTGTGTGTGTGTGTGTGTGTGTGTGTGTGTGTGTGTGTTGAGGGTTACTTTTTCGTCTGCTTCCTGGGGCTACCTCGCTGACGGGGGAAACGGCGATCAAGTATGATAATAATAATTAGAAATATATATATATATATATATATATATATATATATATATATATATATATATATATATATATATATATATATATATATCCGTACGTATTCGCCATTTCCCGCCTTAGCGAGGTAGCATCGAGAAAAGAGGGCTGAGCCTAGAGGGAAAATCCTCACATGGCCCCCTTCTCTGTTCCCTCTTTTGGAAAAGTAAAAACTGGAGGGGAAGATTTCCAGTCTGCCGCTCCATGTATGTATGACATATAAGCCAGAGTCAGGTGGTAAGGGGGTAAGAGTGAGGTATGTATGACATGTAAGCCAGAGTTAGGTGGTAAGGGGGTAAGAGTGAGGTATGTATGACATGTAAGCCAGAGTTAGGTGGTAAGGGGGTAAGAGTGAGGCAGGAAAGTTAAGTAAGAATTGCAATCACCAGTGGCAAGGGTCAGGTCAGAGGAGGAGTACCTCACAAAATGGCACTTGCCGACGACAATCTTCTACCGTATGAAAGGATGTAATTTGTGCCTCGACTGATGTTAAGATAAAAGTTGTATTTAATAATGCTAGATTCTTCGATGTTTTTATTTAGATTTTCATATTTCGGTAAGGTTTCGGTCGAATCAAACGTTAATGGGAAAAATTAAGTCACATGGAATTGATAGGGTTATACTGCAGTGGATAGAAAACTGGCTGACGCCATAAACATGTTGTGATTAATGGTTTAGCCTCAGAATGGGTGGTAGATGTAACAAGTGGAGTGCCACTTGGGGTCCGCACCTTTCTTTCTCATATGTATTGATGATATTGATTACGGGCTGCATTACAAGGTGTCTAAATTTGTTGGTGATACAAAGCTGGTAAATTAATCTGCAAGTGAACGTGAACGGCTACAGAGTCAAACTGACAGACGTATTCTTGAACTAGGGTCATAAGCGGCAAATGAATTTTATTATCGATAATTACAAAATTTTACATATCGATAATACTGACGAAAAGGCAAACTACAGGATGATTTCTGTGTTACACTAAAGGGTAAAAGAGGGGGAAGACTTGGGAGTGCTAATCTCTGGTGATCTAAAACCAAGTAAGTATTGCATAGAAGGGAACAAAATTCTTGGATTGATAGGTAGGGCCTTCGAAATGAAGTCTAAAGAAATCGTCTTTAATCTTTACAATTCATTGGTTCGTCCTCCATAAAGAAAGACATCAGGATGGAGTGGGACCACAGCCCCGAACCATGATGATTCTTGCTGGGACTGAGAAACCAATCGTACGAGAACACAAAATTAAATGACTTGAATCTGTTTAGCTCAGAAAGTGAAGGTTAAGAAGTGATCTGATACAAGTATTCACAATTATCGAAGGTTTTAATAATATTGATATATCAAGTTACTTAATGCTTGATTCGTCTAATATTACTTGTAGTAATGGATACAAACTCGTGTGCACACGATTGACCTCGAATGTGCTCAAGTACTTTTCTTCAACAGGATTGTTAAGATATGGAAAGATTTGCTAGTTAGAGTGGTGGAAAACAGTGCTATGGATACCGTTTGCTAGTTAGAGTGGTTGAAATCAGTGCTGTGGATGCCATTTGCTAGTTAGAGTGGTTGAAATCTGCTGTGGATACCATTTGCTAGTTAGAGTGGTTGAAATCAGTGCTGTGGATGCCATTTGCTAGTTAGAGTGGTTGAAATCAGTGCTGTGGATACCATTTGCTAGTTAGAGTGGTTGAAAACAGTGCTATGGATACCATTTGCTAGTTAGAGTGGTTGAAAACAGTACTGTGGATACTATTTGCTAGTTAGAGTGGTTGAAAACAGTACTGTGGATATCATTAAGAATAGACTTGATAGAGACTTCGTCTCAAGTCCGGGACTTACATTATTTACGTCTCCTTAGTCACATGAACAATTTGCAGGTTATTATGTGAGTTATCTGTACGTACGTTTTACCACATAGTAATCTGTGAGTTTCTGATGCCTTCCACTATCATAAACAGCCCCAGAAGGACCCAGTCATCTGTTGTAGTTAGAATTATTTTGTATTCCTTTAATGATTCCTTTAATGACCATAGTCTTTCCATCATAGATGAGCAAATTTTTTGAATTAACGTTGACCCACTGTAAGTGGAGGGTATACGCTTCATTTAATCTGCAAGGTTTACAGTGGTACATTCAATAATTATCACGCTATATGAAGTAAATCTATAACTAAACACATCACGGTATTTGTCTAACATTTTCTTGTTCTTGATATTGTAATTTTCTGATGTTTGGCACATCTCCAGTAGATAATTTTAGTTTAGCACACGGCCTTTTTATGGCTCTCGTATGGCGTTGACCTGCACATGTGTGCTCCTCGGGATGATCTGGCTGTGATTTATGCAATACGACAAGAGTATTTACTTCACT